>NC_056750.1:73012841-73175341 GCF_019279795.1 Protopterus annectens | reverse complement strand
GTAGTCATGTTTGTAGCTTCTACATATTGGGAAAAGAGTCCGCTCCCCCAGTACACTAACCACTTATTGATGCTATTACTTTGCCATGTTCAGACCATTCCCGGCACTTTCCAGGGATGGCACAAGTAAATCTTCCCCCAGCATGAAGTATCATTTGCACTCGTGCTTCACAAGAATACAGCTGCACATCCTCACTTACTGCTCAGTTATGCATACTTCACGGCCAAAAAATACTACATATTAGTTCATGTGGCTATAATTTGAAGTAACCAAATATTGCACCTTCCCTTGCTGTTTAAATGTTTAAACCTCACAGCAGTAAAATACCGATCACTTGCCTACATTTTGGTTGCTCCAACTCTGCAGCAATAAAACAGTGCAGGCTGACCTAATAGATGCACCTGTATCCAAAGCGATAAAATACTAGTTCAGACAGTGTTACCCCATCAGTATAAAATACTGCTGTGGAAATAAAATGTTGTATGCTCATCTATTGTTCATACAACAAAACCTCACAGTTACAAACTAGTGCATTTTCTTTTTCTGTTCACAAAATGTAATCCAATACTGAAAGCTGTCTGAAATTAGATGTCTGTCTGTCCGATGTAAATGAACTAACTGGTGAATCTGAACACTGAAGCTTTCGGCAGCTACTTTTACGCAGCTTTTGCTACAGTCACTGTCAACTACACAATTGTTAAACAAATGTCTGATTCACAATATACTATTAAAATCAAATAGTTATTTCTCAGAATCAAATAGTTATTTCTCAGAATGTGCTACAAATGGTGATATTTAAGGCAGGCTCAGCATTCTTTCTCCTCGGTTTTACATCTGTTCTAAACTGGAGTATAATGAAGGAAGGCACCATGACAGCTACGTGCTGATACTTTTTTACCCCAGGTATTCAGTTTTTTTTACCCCAGGTATTTAGTACAGCATTCTTATTCCCTCAATTGGGAAATGAAATGGTAAGGAAAATTGTTACTTCTGTCCTGAAAGAAGTATGTTTAGTAACCATGAAAAAGTACTTTTTTATCTGAAAACTCTTTTAGGGTAGGATATTGACCGTGATGATGTAAAATGGAGATGCATTAGAGCACACCTCACACAGACATGCTGTTGTTAACAAGGCTGACAGTTACCCTAACTTGCTAGGACTTCAGGGATGTCATATGCAGTGGGGGTGGGGGGCTTATGAAGAAGATTTCACATTTATCTTCTTGGTCTTAAGAGACTGAATCAGCAATGTTTGCTCTAGTGTACCTGTTCCATATATATCCTGAAAAATGACAGCTCTCACATTCACAGCTTGCTGTCAAGAAGTGACAGTTTTAAATATCTGTGCTGAATATATCAAAATGACAAGTGTTAGCGTGTCTTTGCAAAATTCAACATGAGTTCATGACACTGCTTATTAAGACTTTATGGCAGATGTTCAACATTAAATTTTTATAACTCTTTCTAACTTCATGAACACGAGCAGAGAAAATTATCAACTCTCATTTGAAAGATAATTTCAGGAAGAAACTTTTTAAAAATCAAATTTTTCTCATTAGTTAAAAAAAATTCTTCTCATTGCCATCTTTGATAGTTTGATTCCACACGACTATCTCCACTGTCGCCTATTTGCTATTTATAAAGCATTTATTGATAAAGGATGGTCATTGTGGTTGCATTGAACATCCTTAAGATAACATTATCATCAGCACTGTTCTCGTGTGGGTACTGTTGATGCCACTCATGATTGATGCGGCCAACACTGCTGTTGTTAAGCAATATAGTTCTATGACATCACAGAAGTGGAAATGCAAGGTTTGTCAGCTTCCATTGAAATGGTTGTTTCACACAGTGCCTTGGCTAGAATTATGTCCAAGACGTTTTAGTTATTAAACTAAAAAAGGAAACACATTAGCAATAAAGAAATAAAGACTGCTATGGGATTTTAATTAAAATACAATCACATGCATGTTCCCTTTTTGTACACAGCCTTCAGTTTTGGAAGCACAACAACTCTGGCACATGACTGTCTATGAAACCTTTCAGCATGCATGTTTGATATTTACACCTGAATTTTGACAAGAAAGGTAAAACTCTGACATTGTTTATAGCAGGCAATGCCAAGTACACAATAAATAACATCATTAAGGCCACAAAACATTTGGCCACTCTGTTGTGCTGTGAAAATCAAGTTAACCAGACAGTAGTTTTGAGGTGCCCTGATACAAGACACTTGTAAATAGTTGGTTTATCTTGCCAAGTGAATCTTATTCTTTGGCTTTTAGGGGTCGCCACAGTGGATCACCTGTCTGCTCATGACTGGCAGTGGAGTTTTACAGTGCCGAGTTGCCAGCCTGGCGCCCAACCTTCCACAGAAGGCACACACATGCAAACGCTCACGTCTAGGGCCAATTTAGAGTGTCCAATCCACCTACAGCATGTCTTTGGGATGTGGGAGAAAACCCACACAACCACAGGGAGGACATGCAGACTCCGCACAGAAGGCACCCCAGCCGAGGATTGAATCAGCGAACCTCTTGCTGTGAGGCAGCAATACTAACCGCTGCACCACTGTGGCCGCCCTCTTTTAACAAGTGAATAATATAAAAAATAAACTGGACATTCAGTGCCCTCCCCTTCAACATTTGAGCTTTCTGCTTCTTGAGTAAAGATGGCTGCTAAAGAGAAGAAAAAGAACTAGATAGTTGAGAGCTGTAAGGCTGGTACCGAGTTCTGTTACTGTTAAAATATAAGTGTCACTAGTGTCATTACTGATCTGTTGGAAGAACAGTCTTCTCCTTGTCTTAGTGGTGACTTCAATTTGAAACTAAGCCTAGGTCCAAGTGACAGAGTGCAGCTGAATGGTGGGGGAGGGGTGTCCGATCAGACAGAAGGCATATTCATCTATAGTGTGAGACAGGCATATGTATAGCCATCACTGTGCACCATAGAAAAGTTCATAAACAATAACAAGACATGCCGTGCCATGCATTGAGTCTACGACTCTCTAGGCTGTCATAGCGTGGACCCTTGATGCATATTATTAATATTTACAGGGCGGCTAAGTACTGACAGAAGGAATAAACTGAAGGAGATTTGCAAGGACATGTATGAAAGGATTCATGTCAGCACACTAAAACCAAAACACTAAATCTTCCTACCTAAAAAAGATCAAAGAAGCACTAATCAGTGCAGGAATGCACTGAGACGCAACACAAAATGTTACTTGTTGAAAAGTAACAGACAAAAGCTACAAAACCAACATAATTTGTAGGGGGCTACACCCCTGGTCCCACATATGTATAATACCTCTGCAGCTACACTGCTCCAGGAACTGTGGTACTTGATAACAACACAGTTCGTTTTTTGACATAACAGATTGGCCTTCACTACACTACAGAATTGCTTCACTAAAAGAACTTTTGATAGCTTTCCTTCATTGCTGAAGTATTTATTAAATAAGGCTGCAGTTTCAGAATATGCTCCCAGCATGTGTTAGTCAATACTCCTAGCTAAAACATCATAAAACTGCTGTTGTAGAGCAGGCAAGAATAAAATGTTTAACTATACAAGTAATCATTGAGATGTGGTATTTTAGTTACCTGGGGAATGTAATAATAATGCCACATTAACCTAACAGTAGGTCACTTTTCCACGTCGCTGGGTGACCAGAAGTACTAGATATTCAGCTAGTGCAAGGCAGTAGTCGCGGCCAGATCAGGCACATATAACCCGTATGTTTAGTGTGAGAAGGGTATGTAAAGAAACTGCATCCCAATGGACATCACTCTCAGTCCTAGACTGCTTTGGCAGAACAGACTGCCATGCATGCAGACTGTTACAAGGATCCAAAACAATTCAATGCCCTCCTTGGCAGAAAAGTCAGTGAATAAGCTCTAACAGACAACATAGTAAAAATATGTTATTTGTCTGAAATCATATTCCTTAAACATCTTAATTTTAATGATTGTAGATATACTTTTTTAATGCTTCAGTTTTGTTTACAATTACACATCTATTGATTCTATTTTATAGTGAAGCTTGCCTTTCCTGAGTCTCTGCTGAAAAAGGCTATTTTTTGCATAAGCAAACCATCTCAGTTAACAAATGAAAATAAATAAAAATAAATAAAAAGTCTGATGACCCTCCCTTATGTCTTTACATATGTATGTGTATTTGTATGTTCAAGCTGTGTGCATACATTACAGATGCATCTGAACTTTAAAGCTGCACATAGCTGTTGATTTATTTATTATTTTATTTATAATTCTGTTAAGTTCAGTGAGTTACCTTGACCATCAACTACTCTTGTCATCCATCTGAGAGGCTCTTCTCTTTTCATGCCAAAGTGTTCAGAATTCCTCTGGAATGGGTTAACCCAGTGGAGAAAAGCAAGAATTGAAACCTCTCACTAAACATTGACTGCTAGAAGATAGGTTAGCCTCCTTGGTGACAGTGACACTGCTAATGGTGGACTACTGAGATTTTAATTTTATACACTAATTATCCCCAATAATTCTCCCTACACACTTCTAAAGTGGGACTTGAAATGCTGGACTGTGGACTTGGCTAATATTCTGTACACATGACCTTTCCTGGCTAAAGCACTGTATTACTATTTGGCAAGGTCAAGCCCACACCAGAATTCAGTGCCTGTAATTTCATTTGGTCACCACCAGGAGTCAGTAGAGCAACAGAATCTAACGGTTTCCCCAGCCAGCATCAGACAATCACCCCCATTTCCCCTTGCAGATCTACTAAACATCCAAACTGGTAGTCATAGGTGGATAATCTGGGTTATAGTCAAGGTTTTAACATCGCCATGAAGACAGATGCATATGATTACTGATAAAGCCTTGTGCTACCTCCATGTTGCTGTATTCCCATTTTTCTTGTACACCACTATGCATATTCCACATTATAAATGGGTTTGACATATCTTTTATTGCTTTCTGCAGCTAAAACTCTATTTCCGTGTGCCTGAAGAGTGTCTGAAATGGATTGCCCAATTAGTCTGTGCATTCAGTTATTAAATAAATAAATACACATATAAATTTGTAAATATCTTGCAATTCAATTTATTTTGGAAGAATACTTTCAATGTGTTAATTAAGTTAAAATCAAAGCTGAAATATATAAAATGTGGGTATTTAATCATATAGTGTTCACCCGGAATAAAATTAACTTCTTTGTGTTTAACGGTATTAAAAATTTTAACAGGGTCAGCATTTGGAAGAAATCCAGCATTGATGGGACTGGTTTGTGAAAATATCAACATACAAATTAATAATAATAATAATAAAGACATCTCTTCCACTCCACCCAATATAAATGTACTGATGTTGTTTCTAAAGGGTACGCATAATGAAAGGTGTCAGGCTTTCTGTGCCTCATTTTAAGATTTAATTTAAAGTGCATTTGCCATTTTTTATATGATTAGGTTATTCTTAAGTACAAGCACTTTCTCCTGCTTTGCAAGGTGGTTGGGTACATTTCATAACAGATGTTTACTGATAATTAATTCCTCTGGTAACAATAACTCACAGCACAGCAGGCATGGATATTCTTAAACCATTTGGGTGGTTTCCATATACTGATATTTATTCCTGAAATAAAAGCAGGCAGTCTTTCTGTATTGTAATTGCATTTTTACAGACATACACATTTTCCTTAAAAAATAAAGCTGATACGAGTCCATACAGTATTTTTTGTAAAATATAACATAAATTGCCTTTTTAGCAAAGTGCTAAATATTTGTACAAGTGTCCACACCACAAACTCCAATTACAATATGAAAAAAAGTACAATTGCCCTGCCTTGTCTTGCTGCTGTCTTGAAATCATAATGCCATCCTTGTGGGCAACCAAAGTCGGTTTTGTGTGTAGAGAGCAAAGAAAGGCAGCCATAGGGCCGCTCGTGGAAGGAGTGCTTTATTAGGAAGGATTTTAAAATATGTATAAAACCAAGCTTATAGGCCACACACACACACACACACACACACACACACACACACACACACACACACACACACACACACACACACACACACACGCACACGCACACACTAGTTTGTTAAAATCAAATAAAGAAAAGCATAGAGACAGAGAAGCGAATGACAAATTTTATATGTTCTTGTATAATCCTTACTTGGTAGATGTTTTTTTTTTCAAACGTTGCATATAAAAAACTATGTTAAATATAAACAGACAAATAAGGGGAGATGGAAATGTTGCTATGTGATTTGGCACCAAAGTAACACTAAGCGGGTGAGTTTTTTTAGTTGTTCTGTTAAAAGAACCACTTGTACTGTATCTGGAAAATAAGTCATTTCTGGTTGTTCTTTTTGTAGAACATCACAGAGATTAACAGAATGACAAGTGCACGTCAGCAGCATGCTATGTATGTCTAATATTTAGGACGTTATGTGACACTGCAAGTAAACTAACAGTTTTATGGTTCTGTTCTGCACATACATGAGTATGATATATTTAATTGTTAGTTACTAGAGCTGGCTAGATTAACAGGTTATGACTACAGTTTACCAGTGTTGAAGTGTCTTTGTCAAGGGGTGATGTGCAAATACTTCAAGTTGTAGTGCAGAATCAGTCAGATATTTGTAACATTGGGTGAGAGACTGATTATGTGGGCATTGCAAATATTGGCAAGTAGCATAATAAATACAGCACAGCTGCAATGAAAACATCATAGATTTGAGGTTATGGCTTTATTTCTGTTTATATGTGCTAATATTTTTAGAATTACCTTTTATTTTACCCCCTCTTTTCCTATATCCATGCCCCACACGGGGCCCACAATTTCATTTGCTGCGGTTGCTGCTGAGCTAGTTAAGCTGTTAAGCAGGACAAAAAAAAGACTTATGATGAAAAGAAAAGAAAATGTTACTGAATTCTGCACCATTCCGATATAAACACACACACATACACGTCTCACATTTCCCTATTACAATATCTTAATATTCTTTGCTGGGTCGTACCTATATTATTTCAGGCATTACCTTGTAAACATTGCCTGGGCTGAATTAGAGATATTTGACAGATCATTACAAACACCAGCTGTGCTCTACATAACCAGTTACATCAACACAGGTATGTCTCATGACGCCTCTCTATCATACTTTTGATATTTCTTTTTACTGGCCCTTAGTGCTAGAGTTTTTCATTGGCATGTGGCACTACTTGTTCTGCTCAATAGGTAGTGTCTGCCAACAATAATTCCATCACAGGCTGAGAAACCACCGATGTGTCATCTTGTACTGCATTGTACTGCATCTCATTCGGTGTTTAGGCACAGAGTTCTAATCTCCCTTTCTGACAGTTCCTCATCTTTCATTAGCAGCAAATGTATCCCACAGTATAATGTCTGCACAATATCAGCTTGCACTATATTGCAGCAGACCCTTACAGCTGGAGAACTTCTGTCACCAGTACTGCCAGCCCCTTACATTTACTCCACTGATGGCTCTACCTCACCTTTCACCACATTTGCCGGTTACATTGTTCCTGCTTATACTATACAGTACTTCACCAGACCCTTTGCTTACACATAGTGCTTGTAGTCCGTTACCTTTTACAAACACTAACTACTCCACTAGAGTTGTTAGCCTACACTGTACCAGCATGATGCGCAAACAGAATGCTTCTTTCTGTAGTGACACAAGCCTCTCATCTTTGAATTGTACTCAGCTCTTGACTAACAATGATGAGGGAGCCTGAAGATTTTTTCTTACAAAAGTCTAACTTCTGGCTTATGTTGATAACTTCAATCTCTAGTATAGTCAGACCATTTCCTTTCATTGTTAGCAATTGCATTGCCTTATCAGAATGCTTTTTCATCGTATCTGGTTTAATCTGAGGACAGTGTTCCCTGGAGGTGAGAACTACACAACTGTTTTTATTTAACCTGCAGTAAATGAAATGGTATGACTTTCTTAAGTCTAGTTTATGGTCTTTAATTTCATTCTGCTGTAAAAGTAAATTTGTTGCTTCACCCCCTAGTCAAGATTCTGCGTACTAACATTCACATGTATTGTGTTTGTCGCACCTTCTAGTAAAGATATGGAATTGTCACATTATAAGAAAATCTGCACTACACCTGCTGACACTGTACCTGCCCTACAAAATACAGTTTTTTTCCTTGAATTTTCACCTACTAATATCAACCCAAAGTGTACTTAGTTGTAAAGGAGACCACTGTTCCTGCTGTAAAATTGCACCCTTACATTATTAGATCTGTCTTCATCCTGATTCATATAAAATAAGTATGCACATACATATACATATACTAACAATACCTTCTACTCACCAGCACTTTAAGTGGAACGTTCTTATTTTGGCACTCTGAAGAGAAACATTTGCTAGGGAACACTCCTTTTCATCTTCAAGATCTGGGTTTAGCTTTTCTGAAGTTGTTCAACCCCGGCTTTCTGTCTGATTGCTTTAGTGGTTCTAACTCCTAGCTCTCACTCCCAGCATACACGCAGATACTGCACACGCGCAAGCACATAGACAAACACAGCTACCTTCCTCTTCACTGAACACTGTCTTGGATTGAGTTTTCACGGTTCCCAGGATCCCTGGGGCACAAGGCAGGCAACTTCATCAAACACAGTGGGAGCTCTTTAAAGATGCACAGTCTGGGCAGTTTTTCAGAGACCCTTTAAGACTGATATGTCTTCGTTCTCTCTATCTTTTAACCCTTAGCTGATGATTATTAAAGGGTTGCAAACAGTCATTCTTCCCAACACACAACTACATCTGCAGGTGAGAGGATTAACTCTTGTGCTACTGATACAAATGCTGAGGTATATGAAATTCAGAATTACAGCTAGCACCTACCCATTACCATAACTGCTTCGGTACTGATAATTTATTTACTCTTAAATCGATTTAACCAAAAATCTAGTGAAAATTAACATAAGCATTCTGTGTTAATAGCTTTTTTTGTTGTTGTTGAAGTAATACAACACTTAAGTAACTTATTTGATTTTAATACAAAGGCAATTAAATGTGTTACAAAACTGATCACGAAGTGCTTTGTCTGAGCACTGCAACCTTGCACCAGAATTAACTGTTTCACTACTGATTGGCAGTAAAGCATGTTATCTCGTTTAAGTGATTTGTCACTGACAAGTGTAACAAATACGCCATTTCTGTCCCTTCCCTGCTGTCACTGCATTGTCATGTCCCTGCCATTGCAAAGTCATGTCACTTTAACTGTTTTACTGCTGTCAGGAGGTTCTCATTAACCCTTTCATTGACATCAGTGTGTCAGCTGAACTGATTTAGCACTGACTGCCAGGGTGGCCTCCTCTTACGTTAATTAATTTGCTGTTGATGTCCCCGTGTCTAGTTAAACTGTAGAATGGAATGTTCATGTCATGTTTACCTGTATTACCGCTCTCTTTGTGACTTTGTGTCACTTTAACTGCTTCACTGCTGGCAGTCATTACAACTTGATGCCATTGTTACTTCTTTATTATAGCAATGCAATCACTTAATGTATTAAGTTCTTCTTTACTGATAGCATGTCTTCATTTTAGGTACACAAGTATGATCACTTTTAAACATCAGCAACCTGGAAATATGAGCTGCAGCATGTATATTACATTTTTATAGTACGCAACTTTAAGATTATTGTAGATAACATAGTGTGAAACTACACTATCCAATACCAAAAGTGGAGCATCTCCACAGACGCTTTTAGTTGTACATAACAGGCTTTACTGATCTATGACTGCCACTTGGCTGCAACATATGAAAGCACATCAAATCTACACATGCAGCTTATAAACAGGGCTTACTTTTGTGGTGTATCAGGAATTCCAGCCTTATATAATAAAATGATATCATTGTAGACATTTACTATAATTACATTTCACTTCACTATTTCACTGTGTGCTAATACAATTTCATCTAACCTTATTCGTCTCTTTAATATTCTGCTGGTAAGACAGTTCATGGCACATTAACTGTTGTGAGATGATAGCTACCATACCGTGTATCTAGCTTTACTCTTTTAATGTTACATAATCATCCGCAAGTCTTTTAACTTACCATGAGCTCTTGTGTCTCCCATGAAAAGCAAATTACACTTCTGTTGAGCCCATTGGGCAAAATCATAAATAAAATAAAAGTGTTTCCAACTACTAACTTAACTTTTACATTGTAATACTACAAATACAATAGGTTTTTCTACTTTGTTTCAGGAGGATTTCATTTTACTCTGTTCCCTTTCACTGCAGTATTCCACTATAACCTGTTTTGAGTTTTAATTGTTTTACTGCTGACTGTTCTGTCATACTTCCCAACTGTCCAGATTTTCCCAGAATGCCCAGATTTTCGCCTCATATTTTTGGTCTATTCCTCATAAAATTTGTGTTTTTTTCTGTCAAATCTCTGGGATTATCTGTGGATTGAAGTCACTAAACAATGACATACATTTCAGTTTCAGACTTCAAATCCTTCAGAAAATGTATGTTAACACAACCCCTGGTTCTCTAGCAACTTTCAAGTATATAAGGGCAGTATTTAAAATATGTCTCTATTGTTGGGTCTTTGTCCTGCCCCCCTCCCATTTTGTCAGGCTCTGTCTGGATTTCTTGCACTAAGACGGTGAGAGGTACAGCATGATGCTGGAACTCTTCTGCAGTCTGCTAACATTCACTTGTTATACTATCCATTCTTACTCAGCTTTCCAGATACTTTTAAGGTTCATTTTTCTTTTGTTATTTATTTATTTGTCGACCAGTTAAACCACAGGCACAAGCTTGTTTTCAGAGATAACCAAGGAGCACATTCTGGTAAAATACCTTGCTCTGAGCCACAGAGCAGGCAGATGAAGGCTATCTGGAATCAAACCAAGGACCACAGGAAGAAGCTCATTACTAGCTCATAGCCTTCATCTTCCACATTAAACTGCCAGACTTCTCACTGCCAGCATTTTACTGATTCCTGTCCCACTGAAACATATCTGTATAGTAGTTTAGTGAAGAGTTAGGGCTATAATCTGCCAAAGAGCTAAATATTATATTCTGGAGTTCGAGTCTCTCACTGTCTGTTTACATAAGGAGTAACCCCGAGCAAGTTATTTAACTAGAGAAGTACTCCCAGCTCTCCTTTGAAAAGAAGCACTTTGAACCTTGTGTCTTAATTAGTTAACAAATTTGGTTTAGAAGTAGGTCCAAATCATGTATAATGCTCATTTTTTCCTCAGTTTTTTTATTAAGTGATAAAATTAATGTGTACATATTTTACTCAACTAGCTCATGTTTCAGCTATTTTAGTTGTCAAGCTGAAATTTCATTCAGGCAGAAGCCCTCTGTAACAATGTAGAAATGCCTTCATGTAAAACGTAAAAAAGAATCCCAATACAAAGTAAGCAAAATCAGCTCTGTTTGCATGTCTTAGACTAACACGTCAGCCAGAAACTGAAAGTGCGTGCAACAATATGAAATGATAGCAGTATCATTGTTAAATGCAGTGTGTATGTGGCATTATCAGTGTTAAATGCAGTGTGTATATGCCAGTATCAGTGTTAAATGCAGCGTGTATATGGCATTATCAGTGTTAAATGCAGTGTGTATATGGCAGTATCAGTGTTAAATGCAGTGTGTATATGGCAGTATCAGTGTTAAATGCAGTGTGTATATGGCAGTATCAGTGTTAAATGCAGTGTGTATATGGCAGTATCAGTGTTAAATGCAGTGTGTATATGGCAGTATCAGTGTTAAATGCAGTGTGTATATGGCAGTATCAGTGTTAAATGCAGTGTGTATATGGCAGTATCAGTGTTAAATGCAGTGTGTATATGCCAGTAGAAAAAAATCTATGCTGCCAGCATTTGGATAATTATTATTTAATGAACTTTTCTTTTTAAAAATGCCAGTTTACAGCAGCACAGAGGTTGTTAGTTTGGAAAACATTGGCGTTGGCTCCTCTATCTTCAGAACTTGTCTGTTTGCACTTTATAAATCATGCAGGTTTTAACTTTCACCGCAGTCCCATGCAGATTGCTGTTTCACTGCTGGTGGTCTATGATGTGTCATCATACATTAAGTGTTTAGGCATGTGTACCCCTTGGGAAAGTATGGAAAATGGAAAAACAGGACACAATTAAAAGTGGGAGTCTTTGTCATAAACAAATCAACATACCCAGAATCTTCATAATAAACAAACCAACACATTCATGTGGGAAAATGGACTGATAACAAGTATTGCAAAGTGAAAACTGACCTCGGAGATGTCATATCAGAGGAAGTGCAGGTAAGCAAGCAATGTGCTAAGACAGCAGAGAGGTCTTTGGGGATACTGTGACAGTGTGATACAAATAATACATAGCATCACTACTAAAAATAAAAACAGGAAGTTATTAACATCATGATATGCATTTAACTATTTTGTGGCTGCTTATTATGTCAGAAAACTGCAATATCAAGTCATATGTAACATCCTCTTTAACAGGAACCTGGACGACTGGATGGGAAACAGAAAATACACCTCTGGGATCCCACCTGTGTCCCCGCTGGACAGGGGAAGCAGATGATGACTTTGTGGAAACATGGGCAAAATTCTTGGCTAGGCTTATAAGGGCCTCCGGACCAATAGCCTAGCATCATCCTATGAACCTATTTGGACAGGATGTTTCTTTATGGGGAAGTCAGTTGAAGCTTCAGCACTGACAAGGAGGAGTGATAAGAGATGGTACAGAGCATTTGCTGAAGGAGAAATGCTGCAGACTTATATACACAAAAACAAGAAGTGATGAGAAATCACTCAGCAGCTCATATAAGGCATGCTGAACAGTCATACATATAACAGAAAGAGCAAATGCTGAGAGGTTGCATTGCTGTCAGTGCTTCAAAATAGGAAGGTGCTAAAGATCACATGTAAGCAGTTCCTTCAGCTGTATTTATGGTAAGGCTAGCGAGTTCATACAGTAGTTCCTACTAGATGGGCAAAAGAATTAATTAACAAGTGCTGCTTGACAACATGTGCCGATCATGATATGACCGTGTGTCAGTCCACGCAGCAAGAGGAATAAATACTAAGAGACTGCATCACCCTTTTCCTGTATGTCAACTAATGCAGTTCCAAGCAGAGCAACAGCTAATACATTTAATTTAGTGGTTGTTGCAGAACAGATGATGCAGATGGTATCTTCATCAAAAATGGTGTTCATGCTATCATTAATCATTTACTGCAGCTCCTAACGAAGACCAAAAATATCCTGATATACCTGGGTGTTTCTTTAATAGTGTTAGACATGCCCTTGCAGGTACACTACTCAAACTGTTTAACCTAAGTTTAGCTACTGCTTTTGTGCCTGACCAGTAGTGACATTTTTTCATAAGGGTGGCCTTACAACTGACCCAGGTAATTACAGGCCTCATCTGCAAAGCCATGGAATGTATTTTAACTCATAAACGGTGACATCAAGAATCTTGTTAGACTTGATTACCAAGTTTGGTCTTGTGAGGGTTAAATCCTATCTGTTGACTCTCTTAAACATCTTTGCCAGGGCTATGGATGCTGTAGGTTGTGGCCATCCAGTTCACATGCTGTATCTTGATCTGACCAAGGCCTTCGACACTACTCCCTCTGTTAGCATCACTCAGAACATAAACACTTTAAAAATGTACCCATATGTTGTAAGAGGGATAGCAAACTTGCTGAAAGACAGAACCCACACAGTGTGAATTACAGTATGAAAGTGATTTGCAGTATACCTCAGGGCTTCATGCTGGGACCTCTCCTTTTTAGCCTTCTAAGATCTTCAAGCAGAAATCCAGGACCTCTGGTAAGCAATGTTTTCAGACAACTGTTGTTAAAGTCACCCTGTGATACCCAACGCCCCCAAAATGAACTCTCCCAAGTAAACTCTTGGTGTACTAAAAATGGACTCGAACTAAGTGCTGAAAAGAGGGGTCTATATTACGTTATCAAATACTTACGACGCCATATGTTTGAATTTGCAAATATTCAGAAATTAAATAAAACAAATTAAAAAAGGAAAAACTTACCTGAATGTTTTAAGCAGGGGGGCAAGCCCACCTACACCCCCACTTTTTAAATGTACCAACTCTGAGATCGCAGTACAGTGTAATAAATGGAAATCTTCTCTACAGAGATTTCTGTTTTCGTTTTCGAATACTTGCAACTTCGAACATATGGTATCGACCATATAACGTTCAATGTTGCTAGTATTCGATAACGTAATATAGACCATAACTCCCTCTCTCTTGATCATAATGTGAGAACAGTTGTCAATAAAGCCTTTTATTTAGCCCAGTTAATTGCCAAAGGAATATCAGTAAGATCTAAAGATGTAATCACTCTGTTATGCCCAGCATCAATTAGCCCAATTGTCTGTTATACCCAGGATTAATCAGCCCAGTTGTGCAGCACAATGCCCTCTTTGGGATGCATTCCACCAAACATATAAAATCCCTGAGCTATAAAGAGGGTCTGGAAGTTTTATCACTTTATTCAGTGTCTTATAGGCTCATCTGGAATAAACTTTCCCTACATATTAAGCAGTGTGATTCACTATCTTCCTTTAAACAAAACATAGATGACTGGTGGGTTTTCACACATTTACTCCTGCAATGACTGGTATGGCTGTCCTGGAGAAAGGACTTGTGACATGAGGGAAAGTACTGACAAGGTGTAAATGGTCATAAGACTTAGTAGTCTTGGAACAGCTATGAAACTAAATTGTTTCTGTGAAACAGATATGCAGCTCTGTATACAACAAGTAATCTAACATTGGAATTCCCAATTGTTCAATTCAGTGACTGGGTTTAGCATTTCCAACACTCAACATTCAGCCTCTTTTGCAGACATTCCTATGGTTAGAGATTGATACACATCTATGGTAATGTGTACTGCGGAATCATATGTTTACAAAGCGGAATCACTCCAATCACCTGACAGCTGTTTTCTGCCACTTGAGCAGTTCAGATCTTCATCCTTGTCACTGGGAAAGAATATTTCAGTGTTGACAGGCTCTTTGTATGAATGCTATGTGGAAGGAAGATCTTTGGAAGGAGTCGGGAGGATCCCTCTTGATACTTGCCAGTGACATTTTTGTCTGCTCCTCTTGATATGGGTCCCCCGCTTCAGATGTACCTGTTTGCCCAACTTTCTAAGGGTACAGAGGAGTCTATTTAGATACTCATGTCCATTTTTGAGGAGGCTTTAGAGTCATCTCCCAAGTGTTTGGCTGGGCTAATATCTTCTTACTGGAAGAGGCCTTTCATCTCCCTCAGTTCCCGGTGACTGTCCAGGTGTTAGCCAATGGTGACCAAAGCCTGCAAATACTACACTCCCTGTGCAACCACTGACTTCAGTTACTGTTGTTGGGTTACTTGTATAGGATTCCTGGGTTGGTGTTTTTCCTAGTGAAGCTCTCCTCCTGTTTCTCCTTGCAGCTGGCCAGTCAAACAGTTTCCCCGCTACAGAAACCTACCAAGATTCTGCCCAGATATTGTCTATTCTAGGCAGAAAATTCTACTCCCCCGTACCAGTTGCTCCTTCCTCAGTGTATGCCAGTGTTGCCTGGACTAGGTAACTCAGTGCTTGAGTGACCAAGGTGCTGGCTAATCAGTGTGGCCTTGATTCATATTTGCTCCCCTCACTTGTAGCACCTGATATGATGACCCACCACTGGACCAGTAATCAAGGAGTCTCAGTCCTTACCACTGGCACCAGTGGGGAATGGAGGATGGCAAATACACACACAGTACTTCCAGACACAGCTTTCTGCATCAAGTGAAATTTCCCTTAAAGCGCACAGAGACCACAGTCAGTCCGGGGCTGGTTTCTCCCTCTTTCTCCAGATCTCCAATAAGACTCCCCACTGGCACAGCTATAGGGTTGAGATCTCAACTGAGTGGCCAAGCCAAGACCTCCAGCACTCTCTCTGTCCAACTAGTGCTTCGTGTCCCTACCCAAGTAGTTGACACACACCGTCTGAAGTTTGATCTAGACACACACAAACACACGCACACACACACACACACACACACACACACACACACACACACACACACACACACACACACACACACACACACACGCACGCACACACACACATGCACACACATACACCTGGGAAAGGCTGGCACAGGCTTACTAGCTATGCCCCCATTTTCCTAGACTATAAGGTAGTTATCACTGCCACCAGCCAGCTCCTTATCAGTTACTTTAAGGCCTTTAATAAAGGGTGTCCAATCTTACTGTGTAATGTTACTATTAACACAAATGGTAGTTTGACCAAGATCAAGGCAATTAGGAGTGGCCTACAAAGTGTCACGAAATAAATATACACATACTCATGGACCTTAAATATCTCTACACAAATCAGCCGCAATGAAAGGTTTAAATATATTTAATAATAAGTAATAAAAGAACAAGACAATATTAAATATATATATTTACAGTGACATCAGAGTTCAAAATCACAGGAAATATTTAAAACAACATTACAGGACAGTCTCAAATAAATAAATAAAAATATCTACATTAAGCTTAGCTATATATTCCTGACTATATCTAAGAGAGTTACTATGCCCTAGAAACTTACTTATAGAGCAAGGCAGATGTGATGAATGGATCTTCTAGTTGTTGTCAGGTCAAAGACAGAATACAGAATGATGTGTCTCTTTAAGAGACTTCTTAAATTAATATCTCGTATATTACTGCTGGGATAGCTTGCAGAATGACATCATTTCTTGTCATCTGCCTCTATCCCAGGGGAAACCCCCACTGCTGGAGTACAGCAGTATTTAGCATCTACCTGTGAAAATACATAAACCTCAGATCTTTGGCAGATGCTGGAAGTCATAAAATAATTGCATTATTTCCCATTTCAAAACTAGTAATTATTTAACTTTAAAGACAATACAGTAAGCTCCCTAGTTTTACACATTGTGTCTCCTTGCTGCATTGAAACTGAAGGATATCATCTTTTATTGCATAGCCATAAAGTAATTTAATTTCAGCTATTTTTCTGAAGTTTTGCTGGACTGAAGTTAACCTCCTGTATTCCAGTTTCCACTGTTAACATATATACATTTAAACAGTTACATGTATGTACATTTCTGTTCTCTTCCAGCAGCATACACTGTGGCTACATCTTTAAGCTCAGTACTTTACAAAATACTTTTTTAACACATGTCTGTACAGACAAGTTTGATATACACATAACATATAGTTCTAATACAGTTGTTGCAGAAGCATCTTATATAAATCATGTTGATATTCACAAATGACATATAATTATTTACAAAATTCCAGATAGCTGGGGTGACAGTATCTCCTTTCATCACACCTGACATCCAGCATCTGGGTTTAGCACATCAAGTGACCCAGTGCTCATATTAGTTTTCCATGAATCCTTGGGCCTGTGGGCTAGTATCTGGGTCCTCCTGGCTATGAAGACCATTTTTCTGATGCCTTTCATATCTGGGCTAAGAAGTCCATTTAGCAGCTGCCTACTGGGAGGTCACATGGCTGCCCCTTCCTCTTATTGAAACCCTCTCCACACCCAGAAGTCTCAGACTTCTCGTCTGGGTTTCTACAGTAGTTCTTATCCTGGTGAAATGAAATCCTAAGTTCAGATTTTTAGATCTGCTCTCCAGTCCTCTCTGGTTGAGGGGACAGCATTTAAGGCCAAGTCAGTAGTGAACCTCTATATTTGGGACTCTGGAAACAGGTCCTATCTCTGTCCTGTGCATCATGACTCTTCCTCCTTCCTACAAGAGTAGTAGAACAGAAGAGGAGATTATTTTTTTTTATTCCTTCCAGGCTTGTATGGTAGTCATTCCCTTGCTGAGTTCTCTGGAATCAGTGGAAAGGGTAAATGTGGATTACTCATGTAATTGAATTGATTTGGAACTCTTCTAAAGCACAGCCACAGATGATCACTTTGTGGATAACCTCAGGCTCCATTTAGGTGCTTGGCAGAAGTCCCCCTTTTTCCTGGATCTAATTGACATCTTTTGGGGACCTGTAACATTAAATGTCTTCCATTTGGTTTAATTTCACTTTCCATTACTAGCATGTCTCTTTTACTACCTCCTTCCCTCCTCCTTTTAATTTATTTTCTACTACCAAGCTGCTTAACTTCTATAAAACCTCTTCCTCTCCTTCTCCTCTTCACCCCACCTCACTCTGTTCATCATACATTTTTTATTTTGCTTCATTTGTTGTATATTACCTTCTGTTGTGTTTAGACTTGTAATAATAACTGATGCCTTCAACAAGTTTTGCTGTTTTCTATTTTTTGTATGATAGTTTCTTGATGTGTTTACATGTATACTTCAACTACTTTGGATGAATATAGCATTTGATTTTGTTCCTGATTTAAGCTCATTTATTGAGATTACTGTATTGCTTTCTGCTTTGTAGTCTGAGTTACCAATGGTTACCAATACAAATAATTTTTTCCCACTGGGGATCTTGAGCTTCAAATTAAACAGGCTAACCTGTCCACCACTGAGTTCTGGTTTTACCTGTATGGGAGTTTATACATAAGTAATAGCCCTTCCTGATGCCTCTGCCTCCTAGATGTCCATCCCGTCCTGATGCCTCTGCCTCCCAGATGTCCATGATCATCCATGCTCTTTTGGTTTTGAAATAGGAATGCATTTCCCTGCTTCCAAGAATGGCCCCCTCTTTTTCACTACTTGTGAAGGTGGGCTTCATCTCCTGAAGTTCTTTTTCCCCCCTGATTGCTTAAGGGGAAGATTCAGTTGAGATGACTTTATCCACAGTACAGGAAAAACTCATTTTTCAGAGGTATTTCTCCCCAACAGAGGCCGTACTGTGGTTCAAACTGACTGACAGGTCTTCTCCTGATAGTACGGAGTGATTGTCTGTAGTTGCCTTCATCCATGATTGAGTGGGCAGTTGAATTAGAGGCCGTACTGTGGTTCAAACTGACTGACAGGTCCTCCTGGTAGTAGAAAGTGGTTGACTACAGTTGCCTTCACCCATGATTAAGTGGGCAGTTGAATTATCCATACAAGTGGATGTTCAGTCTGCTGGACTTGGCTGCACTCTAGCCCACTCCTCATGAGGATTACCTGCCTCCTGTGCTTAATTAGCCTACTTAGAGCAGTCCTGAGCAACATGGCCCTGAGTTTCTCTTTTGATCCTTTTCCAGGCAACTTACTTGTCTGTGAACATGGAGTTGAGCCTTCTATCCAGGTTTTCCCCGGTCCTCAGCTCTCTGGTTGGTCCTGATGCAGGTTGATAGCTTCCTTTGCCTTTGACATTTTACCACTTGAGTTTACCCTATCCATGGGGACCCATCAAGGAGAGTCTTGGATGCTATACATAACAGAGAAGTTCTTACCATAGCAGTTGATCTTTAATAATTCTCGCCATATTAGTTGATCTATGATGTCAAGTTTAACCATTTCCCCCCTCCCCCAGGTGAATGACCACTCCAACGAGACTCATATGCTGGTTTTGCTATAAGTCAGGTAAAAATATAATGGTATGTTCTTCGTTGGCAATATTATGCAAAATCTTCACATCTATTCTTAAATTTTTAGTGGGAACAAACATGCTTGGGGCAAGGGGTGTGAACTGAATAGCATGGTGAACATGTGCCTTCTGATAACTAACGTGTGTTATCACAGAATATGTCCTCAGAGGTATATAGCCATCCTTGAGAAGAGGAACTTCCAGAAAAAGATGTTAGATGCTGGACTCAACAAGAAAATTCACCAAGAAGTATCTCCTTTGTAGATCAGCTAATTTGGTAAGAACATATCTGTGATTTTCTACAGAACAGACAGTAGAATTCAAGATATAACAAAATAATTGTGTACCAACAGACTTCATGCAAATATTCCTGCAGGACACATGATACTGCTCAATGCTGGGGAAAAGAAACGGCTACTGATGGCTCACTTAGTTATGTATTCCCCTCTTACACACACACACACACACACACACACACACACACACACACACACACACACACACACACACACACACACACACACACACACACACATGCATGCAGATGCACACACACACACGTTTGCACACACACGCATGTGCACACACGCACATGCACACACACGTGCACACACTCATGCACATGCACACATGCATATGTGCACACATGCACACACGTGTGCACGTGCACACATGTATGCACACAGACACACACAGATGCACACGTGCACGTGCGCGCACACAGATGCACACACACACACACACACACACACACACACACACACACACACACACACAAACTTGCTGTGTTGTAGTACCCCTCTTTATTCTCAATTCTCAGTTACAAAGCAGAGACAGATATGAGCATTAGAGTGATATACAACCCTAACAGTAGAAAAAAGCGTTTTCTTGTGGTGTACCCTTAACACCCATTCCCTGATGCACAGCATGCAAAAATATTGTCATGGTTCATGCTACCACTCACACACACCTTTTCTACCTGGGCCTCCACTGAAAATCTGCTTTGCTCAGTTGGACTTTTCCAGAAAAACAGACAAAGACATATGGCTTAAATAAATACCAGATATGAAATAGTTCCTGCAGGCCAACTACTATGATTTTATGCAGAGTAAGAATTAAAACATAATGCTGAGTGGCAAATAGTTTCTGTAGAGTGGCAGTGCCACTCTGTGGACAGCAATAACAGTTGCTGATAGAATAGTTGACATAAGATCATTCTTGCAAGGGAAGACGATGTATTTGTATGTGCAGTAACAGGAATGGGGGAAGACAATGGATAGATTACCATCCTTGCAGGATACATAAAACAGTTTTGGGTAGAGTATTTTATTTTTTGTTTCCTTTATTTTTTAACCAGCTAAGCAACTAGGTACAGGTGTTTGCTTTCAATGGCAGTCCAGAGGTACTGTCTAATTATTTCACTTGCTTAGAGTCATACATGGAAATTGAGGGAATCAAACCCAGGACTACAGAATGCTTTCACTATAGATCACAGTCTTAATTCTCTGTGTAAGTTACCATAAAGAAGAGATGCCTCTCAGTCATAAATAATGGTTCTGTAGGACAAGTAATTTCTGTATGCAGTAACGACAATGTAAACAAATGGAATGCATGAAGCTGTTCCTATGGGATAGATGACACGGATCTTTGGACAGGACGGAGAAAATAAAACGTTTCAGAAATTGTATAGAAAATCTATTGCAGGAAAGAGCAGACAGTGTATTTCTGCTTACAAGAAGAAGATAGATGTTGACAGTTTATATGCAACAGTTTTTACATTAGAGGCAATACAGATATTTCCTCTGCAGATGGCTGTTTTGCTAATATATGCCATGTAACTGGCCCAGTAGGACTGATATGTAGTTCTGAGCACAATAAATGGAACAGATGCCCATCTGTCATGTGCAGTAGCTCCTGTGTTACAGCCAGCAAACAGAGTAAGTGCTGATTAACTGCATGAAATGATTCCTGCAGGACAAAGGACTATAAGCGGATAAATGCAATGGTCCTGCAGGACAAACTGTACATTTCTATGTACAGTGCAATCTTCAGTTTTATCTCACCCAGTATATGAACACAGAGAGCAAGTAAGGTTTATCTGCTATGTTTTGTGCTCTGAAAATACTCTGCACCAAAATATATATAGACTTTCTGAATAACTGTTTACATTGTAGTGATTGTTTAGATCTGGGGACATTTAAGTATTAAAAAGTATCCCCCATTCTCTTTACATTTTCCTAGCAGGAAACTCCTTGTATAGCTTTAGTGGTCTTTGAGAAGAGTAGAACTGTGGTATTGAAAGGAATCCAGGTAAAATTTTTGAGACCCTTTGTGACAGTAGAGATGATGGAAGAAAAGTAAGGAAACAGGTAACAGCCATTTCCCAGATGCCTCGGTTTTATTTGCCATATTCTGTGGGAGGTGGGGCATGCATCCAAACAGTCATCTACCCCCAACCCAAATACATGCACTCACACATTCATACTAGTTAGCATTTGCAACACATTGACCCACAACAGAAACGGGGAGCTGTTACTGAATGTTGTATCTCCATCTACCTTACCGGCTCTCTAGTGATCTAGCTTTATGCACAAGAGCGTCAATGGGATCAAGAATACATGCCAAGCTTCAGTGTCAGTGAATCAGCGTTAGCATGCCCACTAATAGTGCAGTACACACTCGCTGGATACTGTACATCAGAAGATATATGCCAAGCTTCAGTGTCAGTGAATCACCATTAGCGTGCCCACTAATAGTGCAGTACACACTCACTGGATACTGTACATCAGAAGATACATGCCAAGCTTCAGTGTCAGTGAATCAGCATTAGCGTGCCCACTAATAGTGCTGTACACACTCACTGAATACTGTACATCAGAAGATACACGCCAAGCTTCAGTGTCAGTGAATCAGCATTAGCATGCCCACTAATAGTGCAGTACACACTCGCTGCATACTGTACATCAGAAGATACATGCCAAGCTTCAGTGTCAGTGAATCAGCATTAGTGTGCCCACTAATAGTGCAGTACATACTCACTGGATATTGTACATCAGAAGATTTGTAAATTCTATATAATACAGTTAAACCCTTTAGATTTTATGAAAGAAACATGAAATGTGACTGCAAATAAAGGTTTAGTGGCCCCTGCAAGCTTTTCCATCTCCCTACCTACTAAATGAGCTACAAATTAGCAAATTTCTTCACAGATTCAACTGGATTCAAAAATATTAAAAAATGCAACACATATAGTTAAAACAATAACAATTTCATAAACTTGTATTCAAACAGGATGCTTAGAATCCTAAAAGGAAACCTGCTAGGAAGCACTAAACTATTACAAAACTTCATTACATAGAAGAATGTGGACAGTATATATTATGGGATAGTAACAGAAATAGATGAGTATGTCTAGATATAGGTTAAACATAGGAACTAGCCACTGATTCAAAACCATTCAGGAATTCATAACGCATCTGTCCAGTAGTTCTAACAAGATGGAGACAACAGTTTGGGTTACTTATAGAGTATCTTAAGGCATGGACTGCAAATCCATCCGTCCACTACTCCTTTTCCCCATTTTTGCACATGGGGTTGGGATGTCACTTCACTAGTGAAAATCAGCTAGAGCCAAGATTTACACCACTAGGTGGCTAGGTTGCAAGTAATTTTCCGTTACTGATAAATAAAGAGCGTGGAGTTTTTGAGGGTGGTTTCCATAAATATTCCATATATGCTAAACAGTTGATAATTGTAGAAGCCAGTGTCTCATACTGTAGTTTATAGGATCATAACTTAGAGTAACCAGTCCACAAGGTTCGAGCAGGGAATATTAAAATCTTTTATACTGTTGGCATATTATAATGTTATCCAAGTCTAAAACTGATGAATGGATGGGCAGTCCTAAAATTTTTGTGCTGCGGTAGGGTTGTGGGAGTCACATCCTGAACAAAGGGATAGCTCTACAAATCTCTTGCTAACATTTCTGGCTAGTTCCCAATATCATAGGTTCATAGGTTTATAGGACAATACTAGGCTATTGGCTCAAAGGCCCTTATAAGCCAAGCCAAGAATTTCACCCACGTTCCCACAAAGTCAGCACCTGTTTCCCCTGTCCAGCAGGGACACAGGTGGGATTCCAGGAGTGTATTTACTGTTTCCCATCCAGTTGTCCAGGTTCCTCTTGAAGAGGGCTAGTGAGGTACCCTCCTTGACATGGAGAGGGAGTCTATTCCACAGATGGGGGAGTGTTTGGAACACAAATATATCCCGTCATCAAGTTCTAGTAATATCACAAACCAGGTTGAGGCCTTGCATGCGGGTTATGTGAGTGGAGTTTGACTTAAGGATATGCAGCAACTCCATCAAGGCTGAGTCTGAGATGGCCTTGTATGCCAGACACAGGTCACCTCTGAGCAGTCTGTATGACACTGACTAGAGGGACAGGGTTTTTAGCCTATATGTATAGGATAGGTGTTTGAGACCCTGGATCTTCCTTGTCAGGAACCTCTGTGGTCTCTCCAGCTGCTGCATGTGTTTGGCAAGGTACATACCGAAGGGGGCATTGTGCTCAATAATGGGTCTGATAAGGGAGGAGTACAGTGATGTTATGACCTTCTTGTTCCTGGATGAAATAGTCTTACTTATGAGGTGGCCCATATCGAAAGCCTTCCATACAATGGAGGCAACGTGGTGATCAAAAGTCAGGCTGCTATCAACCTGGGTGCCCAAGTCACTCACAACTGATTGCATGCTTAGTACATTGTTATTAATGTAATAATTAGAGGGGACACCTTTTTCCCCAAAGGGGATAATGATGCATTTCTTGGCATTCATTTTAAGGCCATGCTTCTGGCACCAGTCATTACTTTGGTAAGGCCCTCTTTGAGGATGATCACATCACTAGAGGAATTTAAGACAGTGCCCAGCTTGCAGTCATCTACAAACTTGGTCAGCCACAGACCACTGGTTTTGGCTTGCACCTCAGAAAAGTATTTCACAAACAGTAGAAGTCCCAAGACCAATCCTTGGAGTACACTTCTCATTACAGGTCTACTACTAGAGGTAGCTTCCCCTATTTTTATTGAGTGGGTTCTATCAGTGAGCCAGTTAGTTACCTATTTGGAGTTATATGTATTGATGCCTAGCTGGAAGAGCTTATTTATTATACTCAAATTGGGTATAGTGTCAAAGGCTTTTGCTAGGTCAAGGTAGGTTGTGTGCACTGTCTTCCCCTTGTCAATGGCTTTGCTGACTGTTTCAAAGAAGTTGACCAACTTTAATAGGCATGATTCCCCTTTGACAAAATCAAATTGTGTGGGGTCAAGCATTTGGAGATTGCCATTGTACTTGTTTATAAGGTCCATGATAATGCATTCCACGGCCTTGTGGATCAGGCTAGTTAGGCTGATGGGTCTATAATTACCTGGGTTGGTGGATGCTCCACCTTTGTGTGGAAGGATGATAGTGGCTGTCCTCCATTCTGCTGGGACAAAGCTGGTGCTCAAGCTTTGGTTGAATAGGGTGCCTAATGGTGCTGAGAGCTCTTGCCTGAGTTCATGTAGGATGCAGTCAGAGATGTTGTTGGGTCCCATGGAGGCTGTATTTTTTGCCCTTGAGAGGGCATTAAAGACCTGCTCCCTGGTGATGAGAGGAGGGGGCAGGTGCTGGGGATATCCTGGTTTACTGATGGGGGGACAAGGGGGTGAAGTTTTCATTGAACCTGTCTGCTTGTAGATTGGCTATATCTACAGTGTTTGTGTATGTGGTGTTCTTGACCACCACTTCAGAGTAGATTTGAGTGTTACCTTTGAGATTGTGGATGTAGATGAAGAACACCTTGTGATTGTCCTTAGCAGATATGGCCAATTTGGACTCGAAGTTAGCCTTAGAGGATTTCACCAGTGACCTTATTTGCTTGTTCAGACAAAGGAGAAATTGTTTCCAACTTGGTACCTGCTCCTTCCTGGTCCTGGACAGCACTTTTTTTTCTTTTATTATAGAGTTTGTTTATTGTTGCTGTCCACCAGACAAGTTTACTCTTTCATGAGGAAGATGATTTGGTTCTGTCAGGAACTGCTGAGTCCATGCAGCTATGTAGATGTTAATATAGTTTTTTGGTGTAAGCTTGGACATTAGTCCTAGTTCCAACTGAAGGGTTAGTGGCTGTGAAGCTGCTTATACCAGCTCTCGGGAGGTTGTATTCAACTTTGGAAAAGTTTTGTTTGACCTTGGCAAACTGGGGAGGGGTAGGGAAGATGGTGACTTTGAAAGTGATCGCTTTATTGTTGGATCTTATCAAGGATGATGACATGGTAGGGTGCTACAGTGGCTACTCATGTTGGTTAGTACCAGGTCCAAGATATTTTCCTCTCTCATGGGTGTGTCGACCAGCAGATCCAATACATTTGGACAGACAAAGTCAAGGAATCTCTGGACATTCGTGTTTGGACTAGAATAGGTCTTCCACTCAATGGCTGGGTAGTCAAAGTCACCCAGGACCATGGTAGAGGGTTGAATCTTAATGGATTCAAGTAAGTCCAGATAGATGGAGTGGGTGTCCGGAGACATGGTTGGGGGACTGTAGCTAGCTATGATTTGAATAGGTGTTTTGTCAACAGTTAACTGAACCTGGAGTGCCTCCTGTGGACCATACTGTTTTACCAGCCTGGAGGTGTGTGCGTCTTTGACAAATATTGAAACTCCACCTCCTTTGGCTTTGTAACCCTCTATTTGGAGTCTGAAAGTACAGTAGGATGAGTAACCTGGTAAGGCTGTGATGATCTCTGCAGCTTTGAACCAGGAGTCTGTGACTGCAAAAATGTCAGCATCTTCCATGGAGGAATGCTTGCAATGAGTGCAGTTTCATATTAAGACTTCTAGCGTTTAGAAGAATTTTTTATGTTGATAATTTTGTCCTCATGACTTTGCCTAAAAAAGGCACTATGGGGGAGGTAAGATCCTTTGGCAGAAGCCTGAAGCCCAAGGGAGACAGATGAAGGCCATCTCTGGCAAAGCATCGTGATCCATCAGTCATGTCCTCCAAGGCTGACAGGTACTGGATCCCCTTGGAATAACACCAGAAACTGAGCCAGTTGTTAAAATCAATCATTTTCTGTTTGTATTGAGGCATCATTCTGGGTGACGGTGGGATGCTGCTTAAGGCTAGGAACATATCCATTGTGAATCAGTAAGATGACCTTTTCCAAAACTTAATGGTTCTACCTTAGGTGACACATACCATTTAGTAAGAAAGTGAAAATGATCTCAAGGTCATCCATTTGTATCATCCTAAGCCTATAGTGGCATTAGGAAAGAGTTTTCTGGTTAAGTGGCTGATTTGAATATATTATAGAAATTAGAAGCTGTAAATGACCCACCACTGCTAACCTATAATCAAGGAGCCTCAAGCCTCACCATTGGCAACAGTGTGGGGGGGGGGGGCATTCACTGGGAAGATAACAGGTACACACACAATATTTCCAGATGCAGGTCTCTGCATCAAGTGCAATTTCCCTTAAGAGCACACAGAAACCACAGTCAGTCTGGAAATGGTTTCTCCAGATCCCCAATAAGACTCCCACTGGCACAGCTATGGAGTTGAGATCTCAGCTGAGTGACCAAGCCAAGACCTCCAGCACCATCTCTGTCCAACCAGTGATTTGTGTCCCTGTGCAAGTAGCTGACACACACATTCTTTGAGGTTTGATTTACAAACACACATATACACCTAAAAAAGGCTGGCACAGGCTTCCTAGTTATGCACCCTTCTGCCCAGACTACAAGGTAGTTACCACTGCCACCAGTCACTCCTTATCAGCTACTTTAAGGCCCTTAACAAAGGGTGTCCAATCTTACTGTGTAATATTAATATTAATACAAATGGTATTTTGACCAAGAGCAAGGTTATTAGGAATGGCCCACACAGTGTCACCAAATAAATATGCAAGTACTCTCAAAACTTAAATATCAATACAAAGATCAGCCACAATGAAAGGTTTAAATATATTTAATAATAAATAATAAAAGAACAAGAAAATACTAAATATATATTCACAGTGACATCAGAATTCAAAACCACAGGAAATATTTAAAATAATATTGCAGTATTGGCTCACACAAATAAAGAAAAATAAATCTAAACTAAGCTTTGTTATATGCCTGACTGTATCTAAGAGAATTACACATTCCCTAGGTACTTACTATTAGAGCAAGGCAGTTGTGGTGAAGAGGAGGGGGGGGGTTCTTGTTGTTCTCAGGTCCAAGACTGAATGCAGAATGCTCTGTCTCATTCAGAGACTTCTCAAAATACTATCTAAAACATTACTGCTGGGATAGCTTTCAGAATGACATCATTTCTGGTCATCTGACTTCTAGTTCCCAAGCAGACCCCCATTGTTGGGAGCTGGCAGTGTTTAGCATCTACCTGTAAAAATACACAGATAAGGGCTTTTGCTCAGATCTTTGGCAGGTGCTGGAAGTCATAAAACAATTGCATTCCTTAATGCTTCCAAAGTAGCAATTATTTTACTGCAAAGACAATACAGAAAGCTTCCTAGTACAGACTTTTTGTTTCTAGCTGCATTGAATCCTGAGAGATAGCCTCTTTATGATCTAGCCTATAAAGTGATTTAATTTCAAATATTTTTTTAACATTTGCTGGACTGAGGTTAGACCTCCGGTTTCCTCTGTTAATATATACATTTAAACAGTTAAATAATGCATGTACATTTCTGTTCTCTTCCCGTAGGGCACACTGTGGACACATTTTAAGCACAAGCACTTTAAAAAAATCTTTTCAACACAAACATCTGTACAGAACAGTTTGATATACACACGACATACAGTTTTAATACATTATAACACAAGCATCTTGTATAAATTAGTTTGATATTCGCAAATAAATTTAAATTATTTACAAAATCCCAGTTAGCTGTGCTGGCAGTGCCTCACTTTGTCACAGAAGCCATAGGCTTAGCTTCAGGATGACTAGTATTTAAATGTTTATGAATATATGTGTCAATAGCAATATGGTTGCAAGGGATGTGCTTGGAAAAAGGGGATCAGTCTATCATGTATCAAAGACATGTATTTCCAAAGAGATTCTCATTTGATTCTCCAAACCTATTGCAATCCTTCAAAGCTGTTTAGGATATTCTTTCCCATATGGACAGTAGTAAGATATGGAATACATTTGAAACCTATACTTTCTCGCTCAGAATTTTTTGTAGGGTAGCCATCAAGAATTAGACTTGGATTGCCCCACATACGTACAGCAGAGCCCTGAATTACAGACCAACTTAGAGTTTCAGAAAGTGATTGCAGTACCAAATTTGTTTGAGAAATAGAGCTCCAAGATTGAAACAATATTTAGAGAGTGATTTGGGGAGCCGGTTAAGTGCCAGTGGTATAAAAAATTGTGGAATTTGGCCCTGCAAAATAGACCATTGTGGTAAAGATGTGTGGTCAATCAGAAAAAAGGTGGGAATGTTGGAAAGCTTTTGAGTATCGTCCACAGTTGATTATCCCCAACACTGATGTCTGGGTTGGGTTAATTCTACTATCCTAACCTATTCTTTTCCTTCTGTTATCCCACATATAGGTATCCAATAAGGCAGGGATGTACTTGTGGAGTAGCGATATGCTGAGAGTCATGAAAAGAAAGGGAGCAACAAACATTTTAACTGCAGCTATGCGACCCATTAAAGAAAGATTACGTTTTTTCAAAGAGTGAAGCCACAATAAAGATTTCTCCTACACAGCATGGAGGCTAAGCTTTGACTTTTTTTGTATATCAGGGAGAAATGTAATGCCTAAATAATGGCGAGAGGTTTGGGCCCATGTAAAAGGGAATACTATGGTGTCTAAGTTGAAATTTTGGACTTTTCAATTAAGGAGGAATAACATTGATTTGGCTATATTAATACACAGCCTGAATGCACTATCAAGTTGTTCCAAAACCAACTGTGTTGTGGAGATATTATGAGGGGGATCTCAAGTGAGCACCATGGATTCATCTAAAAAAGATATTCATCTAGTTTTTATTTCCAATATTGTCTACCCAGAGAGATCCTAGGAATTATTGATAACTCTGTTCAATGGTTCAATTGCTATGAGAAAAAGGGCTGGGAAAAGTGGACAGCCTTGATGTCTACCTCTCCTTAATTGGAATGGATAAGATAGTAGTCTATTGTGAAAACTCTAGCTTGTGATGTTTGGTATAATGCCTTCATTGAGAGCATAAATTTCTCATGAAATACAGTTGTGTAAAATACAGACCATAAGCATGTCAATTTAATAGTATCAAAGACTTCTCAAAGTCAACAAAAAGGGTCAAAGCTGGGTCTGTGGAATTTTGCAGATCTTGGAAATAAAGCATGTCAGTATAAATTTTGTCTACATTGCTTCTACCCCGAATAAAACCAGACCACATATTATTAATTAGGAAAGGAAGCAAGGACTCTAAGCATTTAGCTAAAATTTTTGCAGAAAGGTTAACATCCACATTAAACGATATTGATCTGTAACTGGAAAGTATATTGTTGTCTTTACCTGGCTTTGGTATGACAAAGACAATGGCTGAAAGTGAAGAGTAGCTATTTTTAGGAGTTTTGAAAAGAGTAGACTAAATATGCCTAATCAGGGCTTACTTATTTTAAAATGTTAAGGAGTCCAATTTTTATCCCATCTGGCCCTGGTGATTTGCCTTTTTACATAAAATACATTGTGGCACAGCAGACATTTTATTCAGTAACCGGGACAGCTAAAAGTGATTGCAAGTCAAGTGTTAACCTGTTCATTCTATTTAACAAAGATTGCAGTCTTTCTTAAAAGATCTTTGGATCACCTGAGTAACTGTATAATTTTTGAAAGAAGTTTTGAAAGGCCATATTAATGCCTTTTTTAGTAGTGATTAATTTTCCTGAAAGTGAATTTCTGACCCTGAGTATGCACCCTGCCCATCTCCTGCAGGTGACTTTATAAGATAGCAGTTTACCTGATCTATTCCCTTTTGCTTAAGATTGAGTGGTTGCATGTTTTAAATATAGTTGTGCTTTCTCTTTTTAATGATACGTTAAGCTGGTGGTCTAGAAATTTATATTCTTAAACTTGGGTCTTAAATCTTGAGACCAATTTTATTTGTCAAAGAATTCATTATGATAGCTTTAGTCCAGCTGTATTTATCTTTAAGTGCCGTCTTTAAAGACTCCCACTAGATTTCTGTAGGCATATTTAAGGGAGGGTTCTGGGATATATAATGCTTATCGTGACTTATAATTTTACTCACTAGCTCACTATCTTGTAATATAAAAGGGTCCATTTTCCATTCTTTTTTTAAAAATACCTCTTGTTGGAGTTGCAATTTTGAGGCGCTTACTTGACTGTCACTACTAGGGGCTGTAATAATGTTGACTCTTTTATTTTGTTTCTAAATTAATTAGTGAGCTCAGATAAGGAAAAATAATTCTTCCCCATGATACTTCCTGCAGAGAAATAAGTGTGTACTCTGTTGAGTGGATGAAAATGTATTCATATAATTAACAAAGAAAGCTGCTGGCAGGCTTCCCTGATGACTCTCTGAGATTTACCATGTCTTTCGCTAAGGGGGTTATCTCTGTCTCTCACTGTGTCCAGAGTGGCAATAAAATCTCTTGTCAGTATGACTTTCTTTGTATCCTCCCAGCCACATTTACAGCTATGAAATGTTTAGAGAAAAAAAGGAAGAATTATCCTCATTAGGACCATAAATGGAACCCAAGTTTCAGGTACCTATAGGAGAAGAGAAATGTTTAGCACCTATCTGCCTTGCTTGTATGTGCAATTTTACTTGAAAGCCCACCCCAAGCATACTTTCACCCTAAAGTCATGCCTCATTTAGCTAAAGGCACTAGTCTGTATATTAGACTATCTTCCCACAATTTACTCAAAAATTAACATGGCTTTTAACAATTTTGCATTCATGCACAAAAATGTGGCAAAGTTTACCTTATGTAACTACACCTGAGATGTTTTTTTGCTTCCATGTAGAGATAAAACCTCTAGTATTTAATGGCAATAAATGAACCTTAAATATTAAGACTATATTTGTAATACTCCAAGACAATAATCTGAGAAAAGAAAACACAAGCAAACAGGGCAAAAACAAAAGGAAAAACACGTGAACTGAGTGAATAAGAATAATGTAGGCGTTAGTTTCACTCAATGTTTGTGGTTTAACCCTCACAGACTCCCATGTGACCACCACCTACACATGCAAAATAGCAGGGTTTAGAAAGCATCCTCTTCCAATAAAAACACTAATAAAACAGTAATGTGTGCTTAGTCTTATACAGACCCTGCATCACCAACAAAGTTAAACAGAGCCAAAGCAGTCCTGAGGATCAGTCACACACAAGAGTATTTAGTTGTCACCCAGTGCACGCTGATCAGCTTCTCATGAGTCAGCATTTACTTTGGTTGTGATATGGATGGATTAGAAGCTTGTCGCTTGGCACTGACATATTTATGTAGACCAGTTTTTGACCCCAAATGAAAGGATAGATGTTTAGCAGATGGGGTGCTGTTGTTATCTGCCCATTTGAAGGTATAGCAGGTGGGCTGCCATCCATACTACCAAGGCTCTGCAAGCTGTTACTTGCCAGCACTGTAATATCAGCAAACAGTTGCTTTGTTGTGGGTTTCCAGTGAGTATCAGGCTGTCTTTTATTTTCTCCTGAACACTGTCAAAGGTATAGTTTTAGACTGAGCATCGTTGGCTGTTGATAAAATGGCTTGATGATTCCTGGGTCCAGTGCTTCTCTTTTTTCTTGCAAGGGGCTTCTCATCTGAAGTATTAAATGATTACAGTATTAAATAGGCATGGATTTATTGTTTGCTATCTCTATGTGAAGGGAAGACTGGAAAAAAAGAAAAAAAAAATCAGAAATTGGAACCTTCTGCATTTTTTTTCAAATTAATATACAGTTAAGCTGGGTATAGTATTCTGGATTGAATACCATATTTTATAGCAGATGTGCCAGCCTGATGAAAAATATTGATGGGTTTAAAGAGTTTTGGGGCTCAAGTCCTGGAATAATCATATACTTTGCCTGCAGAGCGTAAAAGCATGACCTTCTTTTGCAGCCTTTATCAATGTCTTCTTACTGATATCATTAAGATGCTGAAAACCATCCACCCAGGGGTAGTTATTATTTTTACCTCAGACCCACCATGATCAATGAGCTCTTTCTGTAACAAACAGGCTAGGGGTGGGGGGGGTTTAAAGCCCTTGGAAGGTGAGATTCTAAAACGTTTACTAAAGCTTCTGTCTTGGTTCCCTCATTAAGGATGTTTAAACTGAAGTTATTCACACTATAATCTTCAAGCAGCATAAGCCAGTTCTGAATGGTAAACAAAGATGCTGATTTATATCTGACATGCATTCCTGGAACTTCATTACATGCAAATTAAACAAAGATTCAAGGAAAGCAACTTTAGCTGTGCAAGTTTCTAAAGTTTGTTTTTTTGATTTGGCAGCTTTGCAGTGGTTAGCATTGCCGCCTCACAGCAAGAGGTTCTCCAGTTCAATCCTTGGCTGGGGTGCCTTCTGTGCAGAGTGGGCATGTCCTCCCTGTGGTCGCATGGGTTTCCTCCGGGTGCTCCGGTTTTCTCCCACATCCCAAAGACAAGCTGTAGGTGGTTTGGACACCCTAAATTGGCCCTAGGTGTGTGTGCGTGTGTGTGTGCCTTCTGTGGAAGGTTGGGCGCCGGGCTGGTAACTCAACACTGTAAAACTCCACTGCCAATCAAGAGTGGACAGATGATCTGCTGTGGCGACCCCTAACCGGGAAAAGCAAAAAGAAGAAGAAGCTATCATTAATTGGAGATGTATCTTCTAGAATATGAGCTACATGATTGGTGAGGTTATATAATTTGGTGCCAATTTCAGAACCAGGAGAATGAAGAGGGATGGGCCAACCTTCTTCTTTAATATTTCCAAAGTGGAGTCTTGGAACAAATCTTTTCACACCTTGAAACTTGTCTCCAGCCTCCTCCCCCTCCCAGAAAACTTATACTTGGTGCAGTAACAACAGCCACTCCTTCAGTGTTTATAAATGTAGCATGACAACGTGTACATGACACAGTAGCAACAGCCTTTTCTTCAGTGTTTATAAATGTAGCATGATAATTTATACTTGCTACAGTAACAACAGCCTCTCCTTCAGTGTTTATAAATGTAGCATGATAACATGTACATGACGCAGTAACAACAGCCTTTTCTTCAGTGTTTATAAATGTAGCATGATAATTTATACTCGGTACAGTTACAACAGCCACTCTAGTGTTTACAAATGTAGCATTATAACATGTACTCAGTACAGTAACAACAGCCTCTCTAGTGTTTATATATGCAGCATGATAACATGTACATGACGCAGTAACAACAGCCTTTTCTTCAGTGTTTATAAATGTAGCATGATAATGTGTACTCGGTACAGTAACAACAGCCTCTCTAGTGTTTACAAATGTAGCATGATAATGTTTACTCGGTACAGTAACAACTGCCTTTCCTTCAGTATTTATAAATGTAACATAACGTGCACACAGTACAGTAACAACGACCTCTCTAGTGTTTATAAATGTAGCATAATAATTTATATTCAGTACAGAAACAACAGCTTTTCTTTCAGTGTTTATAAATGTAGCATGATAATGTGTACTCAGTACAGTAACAACAGCCTCTCCTTCAGTGTTTATAAATGTAGCATGAAACTGTACATGGTGCAGTACCAACTGCCTTTCCTTCAGTATTTATAAATGTAGCATGATAACGTTTACACAGTACAGTAACAACAACCTCTCTAGTGTTTATAAATGTAGCATGATAATTTATACATGGTACAGTAACAACAGCCTCTCTGTCAGTGTTTATAAATGTAGCATGATAACTTGTACTCAGTGCAGTAACAACAGCCTCTCTAGTATTTATATATGTAGCATGATAACATGTACATGATGCAGTAACAACAGCCTTTTCTTAAGTGTTTATAAATGTAGCATGATAACATGTACTCAGTACAGTAACAACAGCCTCTCCAGTGTTTACAAATGTAGCATGATAACATGTACTTGGTACAGTAACAACAGCCTCTCTACTGTTTATAAATGTTGCATTATAACATGTACATGACTCAGTAACAACAGCCTTTTCTTCAGTGTTTACAAATGTAGCATGATAACATGCACTCGGTACAGTAACAACAACCTCTCTAGTGTTTATATATTTAGCATGATAACATGTACACAATGCAGTAACAACAGTCTTTTCTTCAGTGTTTATAAATGTAGCATGATAATTTATACTCAGTTCAGTAACAGCAGCCTTTCCTTCAGTGTTTATAAATGTAGCATGATAACGTGTACTCAGTACAGTAACAACAGCCTCTCCTTTAGTGTTTATAAATGTAGCATGATAATTTATACTCAGTACAGTAACAACAGCCTCTCCTTCACTGTTTATAAATGCAGCATAAAAACGTGCATACAGAACAGTAACAGCCTCTCTTGTGTTTATAATTGTAGCATGATAACATGTGCACAGTACAATAACAGCCTCTCTAGTGTTTATAAATGTAGCATGATAACATGTACTTAGTACAGTAACAGCAGCCTCTCCTTCATGTTTATAAATGCAGCATAAAAACATGCATACAGTACAGTAACAACAGCCTCTCTTTTGTTTATAATTGCATCATGATAACGTGTACTCAGTACAGTAACAACAGCCTCTCCTTTAGTGTTTATAAATGTAGCATGATAATTTATACTCAGTACAGTAACAACAGCCTCTCCTTCACTGTTTATAAATGCAGCATAAAAACATGCATACAGAAAAGTAACAGCCTCTCTTGTGTTTATAATTGTAGCATGATAACATGTGCACAGTACAATAACAGCCTCTCTAGTGTTTATAAATGTAGCATGATAACATGTACTTAGTACAGTAACAGCAGCCTCTCCTTCATGTTTATAAATGCAGCATAAAAACATGCATACAGTACAGTAACAACAGCCTCTCTTTTGTTTATAATTGCATCATGATAACGTGTACACAGTACAGTAACAACAGCCTCTTTAGTGTTTATAATTGTAGCATGATAACATGTACACAGTACAGTAACAGCAGCCTTTTATTCAGTGTTTATAAATGTAGCATGATAATTTGTACTCAGTACAGTAACAACAGCCTCTCTAGTGTTTATAAATGTTGCATTATAACATGTACATGACGCAGTAACGACAGCCTTTTCTTCAGTGTTTATAAATGTAGCATGATAACGTGTACACAGTAAAGTAACAACAGCCTCTCCTTCAGTGTTTATAAATGAAGCATAAAAACATGCATACAGTACAGTAACAACAGCCTCTCTAGTGTTTATAAATGTAGCATGATAACATGTACTTAGTACAGTAACAGCAGCCTCTCCTTCAGTGTTTATAAATATAGCATGATAATGTGTACTCGGTACAGTAACAACAGTCTCTCTTGTGTTTATCATTGTAGCATGATAACGTGTGCACAGTACAGTAACAACAGCCTCTCTTGTGTTTATAATTGTAGCATGATAACATGTGCTCAGTACAGTAATAACAGCCTTTCCTTCAGTGTTTATAAATGTAGCATGAAAACATGTACACGGTGCAGTAACAACAGCCTTTCCTTCAGTGTTTATAAATGTAGCATGATAGTGTGTGCTCAGTACAGTAACAACAGCCTTTCCTTCAGTGTTTATAAATGTAGCATGATAATGTGTGCTCAGTACAGTAACAATAGCCTTTTCTTCAGTGTTTATAAATGTAGCATGATAGCGTGTGCTCAGTAAAGTAACAACAGCCTTTCCTTCAGTGTTTATAAATGTAGCATGATAGTGTGTGCTCAGTACAGTAACAACAGCCTTTCCTTCAGTGTTTATAAATGTAGCATGATAACGTGTGCTCAGTAAAGTACCAACAGCCTTTCCTTCAGTGTTTATAAATGTAGCATGATAGTGTGTGCACAGTACAGTAACAACAGCCTTTCCTTCAGTGTTTATAAATGTAGCATGAAAACATGTACATGGTGCAGTAACAACTGCCTTTCCTTCAGTGTTTATAAATGTAGCATGATAGCATGTGCTCAGTAAAGTAACAACAGCCTTTCCTTCAGTGTTTATAAATGTAGCATGATAGCGTGTGCTCAGTAAAGTAACAACAGCCTTTCCTTCAGTGTTTATAAATGTAGCATGAAAACATGTACGTGGTGCAGTAACAACAGCCTTTCCTTCAGTGTTTATAAATGTAGCATGATAGCGTGTGCTCAGTACAGTAACAACAGCCTTTCCTTCAGTGTTTATAAATGTAGCATGATAGCGTGTGCTCAGTAAAGTAACAACTGCCTTTCCTTCAGTGTTTATGAATGTAGCATGATAACATGTGCTCAGTAAAGTAACAACAGCCTTTCCTTCAGTGTTTATAAATGTAGCATGATAGTGTGTGCTCAGTACAGTAACAACAGCCTTTCCTTCAGTGTTTATAAATGTAGCATGATAGCATGTGCTCAGTAAAGTAACAACAGCCTTTCCTTCAGTGTTTATAAATGTAACATGAAAACATGTACATGGTGCAGTAACAACAGCCTTTCCTTCAGTGTTTATAAATGTAGCATGATAGTGTGTGCTCAGTACAGTAACAACAGCCTTTCCTTCAGTGTTTATAAATGTAGCATGATAATGTGTGCTCAGTACAGTAACAACAGCCTTTTCTTCAGTGTTTATAAATGTAGCATGATAGCGTGTGCTCAGTAAAGTAACAACAGCCTTTCCTTCAGTGTTTATAAATGTAGCATGATAGTGTGTGCTCAGTACAGTAACAACAGCCTTTCCTTCAGTGTTTATAAATGTAGCATGATAATGTGTGCTCAGTAAAGTACCAACAGCCTTTCCTTCAGTGTTTATAAATGTAGCATGATAGTGTGTGCACAGTACAGTAACAACAGCCTTTCCTTCAGTGTTTATAAATGTAGCATGAAAACATGTACATGGTGCAGTAACAACTGCCTTTCCTTCAGTGTTTATAAATGTAGCATGATAGCATGTGCTCAGTAAAGTAACAACAGCCTTTCCTTCAGTGTTTATAAATGTAGCATGATAGCGTGTGCTCAGTAAAGTAACAACAGCCTTTCCTTCAGTGTTTATAAATGTAGCATGAAAACATGTACATGGTGCAGTAACAACAGCCTTTCCTTCAGTGTTTATAAATGTAGCATGATAGCGTGTGCTCAGTAAAGTAACAACAGCCTTTCCTTCAGTGTTTATAAATGTAGCATGATAGCGTGTGCTCAGTAAAGTAACAACTGCCTTTCCTTCAGTGTTTATAAATGTAGCATGATAACATGTGCTCAGTAAAGTAACAACAGCCTTTCCTTCAGTGTTTATAAATGTAGCATGATAGTGTGTGCTCAGTACAGTAACAACAGCCTTTCCTTCAGTGTTTATAAATGTAGCATGAAAACATGTACATGGTGCAGTAACAACTGTCTTTCCTTCAGTGTTTATAAATGTAGCATGATAGCGTGTGCTCAGTAAAGTAACAACAGCCTTTCCTTCAGTGTTTATAAATGTAGCATGAAAACATGTACATGGTGCAGTAACAACAGCCTCTCTTGTGTTTATAATTGTAGCATGATAACATGCGCTCAGTCCAGTAACAACAACCTTTCCTTCAGTGTTTATAAATGTAGCATGAAAACATATACATGGTGCAGTAACAACTGCCTTTCCTTCAGTGTTTATAAATGTAGCATGATAGTGTGTGCTCAGTAAAGTAACAACTGCCTTTCCTTCAGTGTTTATAAATGTAGCATGAAAACATGTACATGGTGCAGTAACAACAGCCTCTCCTTCAATGTTTATAAATGTAGCAAGATGAGATTTCATAAAAAGGGATATAAATTATAACTACAAAACAAAAATGATAGGGTTATAAAAATGGCATCACAATCCAAGAGCTGGAAACCACAGTAGAAAACAATATAAGCTGTGTCTTATGTTGCCCCTTGTTGAAGCTTGCAATGCCAACTCCTGATACAATGAAGAAAAAGAAAGGAAAATAGGCTATTAGACAATGATTTTCTCCTTTAAACCTTTTTTTGGAGGGTGGGGAGGCAACTGCCCCCTGCATCCCTAATATGGGGGTAGGCTCGTGCACCCCTAGTGTGGGCCTCAAACATCTCTGAACTTATATATACCAACTCCAAGATCGCTATATCTCAGACAAAAGGGAATTTCTGAGAAAAGGCAATCTTGGACTTAATATATGTAAGTCTGGATTTTTGGTCATTCAATGCCCACACTCCAGTCTCAGTATTGTGAGCCTGAAGAATTCAAATGGTTATTATCTCCTACAGTCAGGAATGCATATTCTAATTCTAAAGGATTTGTATTGTCACTCTTGATAAATTATTGTCCCACTGTAAACACAGTGATATAACCCATCACTGGTAGTAGCACGTTGTTGTGCAGTCTTCATATGGGTCATCTGGTACAACCTGAGAAAGCACAATGAGGCCTCAGAAGAAAGTCCTAGGGGTAGAAAACATGAACTACTCAGAAAGGTATGAGAATTGTAATTTCTTATTTCATACAGGCTACTTAGTGTGGGCTGAGTATGTATTATTGAAAGGACAATGGATTTCATCAGGAGATATTGCTAAAAGTAAATATTAGTAGGTGAAAGAATGTTGATAGGTATACCGCAACTTAACTTTCAAAGTTATGGAAAACCTTCCCTTTGCAGTGAGAGTAAGCCAAGTTAATGTAAATTATTTCAAAAAAATCCTCAGGATTCAATAAAATCCATGTAGGCTCAGTATAGAGCCTATACAGAATGTATCCATTTACACAGTTATGGTTCCTCACCAGCAGTGCACCATACATATTAATTATGGTGCACTGCCAAGGGAGATGACAATAAGATGGATATTTAATCCATGCAAGCAGCAGTGTAGAGGTTGTCCCGTACTTGTGGACTGTCCAGAAAACATCTGGACAGGTGGTAAGCACAGGACAGTATCTTATTTATTTATTTATTTTTTATGTGTTGTTTGCATGGTGCTGCTTGGTGCTTAGCTGCGCTTATAAATACACACCTGACATCTGCTCTATATCTAAAAATAAAAACTGGATGTTATCAATTGTAATTTTTTTTACTTGTGTCACCCTGTTTGAGCAATGCGGCACTGTGCTTAGCGATGCTGAGCTGTGCTTACTCATTCACACTTGACATCTGCTATATATCTAAAAATAGAAAATGGATGTAATCAATTATGTATTTTTTTGTTTTGTTCTGTCCCTGTTTGCGCAGAGTGGCACGGCGCTTAGCAACACCATCAGACATCTGAAGATAGAAACCAGATGTATTTAATTGTTGCAGTTGTGTTATGTTTAGCAATGCTAAGAGGAATCTTAATAGTATATCTGAAGATATAGTGCTTCCCTGTACTATCCCTGTAGCTAGATAGGTTGAATCATGACCTGCAGTGTAGTAGGTCCCAGGTTCGAGTCCTATTGTTGTGAAAATGTGTTAGGTGACTGAAATATCACTTTAATTTAAAATGAAAAAAAGTGTTACATTTAGAAAAGTAGTGTGAGGCTAAGCACCACTTAAACATGGTCAATGACCTACAATGTTTGCACATTGCTAAGCTATGCTTAAACATGGCTTGTGTGAGTTTGCATGATGCTCATCTCCTCTGAAACAGTTTGAGTGAGTTTGTGTGAAGCTAAGTGACATGGAACTTTTTGAAAGTTGCAGTATGACATGTAAAGGTGGGAATGCAGCCTATATAAAGTCCAATAGGCAGGAATTTCACACCGTTCATTGGAGTCTTCATTTGGCTGTTGATATGCCTGGTGGTGTTGGAGAGGGAGCATGATTTTGGGTGCAGAAGTGGGGTGTGCAGGAGTCCAGATTGTTTGTTGGACTCCTGCTGAAAAACTATGAACCCAGTTCCTGCAGGGCAATTGCCAGGCTCAGGATGTATGTCTGAGGACTTGGATCGGTTGGCTAGGGAACTTACCAGTGCTACTGGTGTCCCCCACACTGGTGAGCAGTGTTGCCACCACTATGATGACCTGCAGCAGAGGAAGAGTGGAACCTTGGACACCTGGGTCCAAGAAGTTTGGGCTGGGAAGACCCCACAGATATGTAAGTATGTTTGCCAGTACTTTAGAAATGTACACGTTGAATCTGTGCAAAACTGGTATGCATAATGGTTTGCTTCTCTTTCAACAGCTGCAGATGAGGGGGCTCACAATGTCCAGTTCTATGCAGGGCACCTGGCCAGGATGAGGTGAGTGTGTGTTAAATATGGAAACATCAAATTAATAATGTTGGGGCGGAGCCTAGATGGCTAACTGAGAGCAGTAAATTTTGAGAGCTCCATAAACTAGTATAATAATATAGGAAAATTTTATTATCTTCAAGTTTGAAATGTCAGAAATCTATAGATAAACTACTAAACTACATAAATATCAATTTTGGTGGAGCTGTACAAAAATTATCCTGTCAAGTAACTTGGAGATATATTGAGTCACTGAATATGAACAACTCAAGGAATTCTCATCCAGATGTTGCTTTGAAAAAAGAACTGCAATTGATGACATCTACCTTACAGGAACTATCTTTGAAGATGGATGGCTTTAAAAATTACTTAGAAAACCTCAAATTAAATTCTCAAAAACAGACTGATACTCTTAAGGAACTATTACAGCAACACCATACAAAATAACAAATATAGAGACTTCTCTAAATGACATTGAAGGGAGACTCAAAGAGGAAGAATTCCAAAAAGCATTCCTGCTTAAACAGAATACATGGCTGCTTAACAAAATAGATGTCTTAGAAAACAGGGAAAAGAGAAACAACATAAGGATCTTCGGTCTGCCTGAAAACATGAAGGAGAAGACATTATTTAATTCTTAACAACCTGGATTCCTAAATTTTTAGACTTGAAGGAGAGACTTTCATTTGAAATTGAAAGAGCTCATAGAGCACTGAGGAAACCTACTTCTAACTCAACAAATACTCCACCCAGATCCATAGTTATAAAATTTCTTTCATTTCTGGACAAGGAACTAATATTAAAATCTGCTTGGAGAAAATCACCCTTAAAATACAATCAAAGCCTGATAAGGTTTGACAATGATTATTCTTTCAGAATACTAGAACAAAGGAAAAAAGTCTGGCCAATAATAAAACTGTTGAAACAAAACAACATTAAAGCACAGCTGGCCTTTCCAGCCAAGATAAAAATACTTTTTGCCAATGAGATAAGAACCTTTAATGACATAGAAGAAGCTACTATATTCATCAAAAACAGCAACATAGTGTCTATCCCAGAAGAAATTGAATGGATGGCCCCTACTCTTAAAAGAATAAAAGAAACAAATCCTTGGACTGATGCTAGAAAGAAGAAACAAAAAATTGATTCCAAGATAGCTGTCCCAAAAAATAACTCTTACAACTGCATCTCAGAAAGTATCAACTGATATAGTACATCACTTGTCATCTGTTTTTATTTAAAAAAGGGAGGGATTCGTAAACGACTGAGAAACAGTAATGATTTATTCATAAAATTCAAAGAGTCCAGTAATTCTTCACAAACAAAGGTAGGTCAAGATGGGTCACTACTTACATTATATGTAAACCAGACAAAGCAACATATAATACAAACATAGAAGTTTCTATTCCCCCTACTTGAACTTGATGAATACGTATCTTCATTTTTCATTGGTTTTACTTATAATAATTTAAGTAATTAAATAATTCAACAAGGTACTATTCATCAGAGGTCATACTCAAATGTAACAAATTAACATCATATATAATAGCAGTAACAGTAGAGTGTTTTAAAAAAAAAGATGCCGTCATGGAGACTTGTGCATTCTTCAGTTAAAGTATGATTTAGAAATGTCATGTATATCCTGGTTAAATAGTAGCAATCTCTTAGTACAAATGTCATTATTGTTCTGTCTAAATATGGTTGATGTCAACTGTGGCAGGCATCACGGTTACGAGTGCTGTTTGATCAATCCTGATATGGTGTGTGTAGATGCGGCTGTGTCTGGCACCTAGTACAGATGTCATTATTATTCTGTCTAAACATAGTTAATATCAGTTATGGCAGGTATCATAGCTTTGAGTGCTGTTTGATCAATCCTGATATGGTGTGTGTGGATGCAGCCATATATGGCAGCTAGTGCAAATGTCATTGTTGTTCTGTCTAAACATAACTAATATCAATTGTGGCAGGTATCATGACTTTGAGTGCTGTTTGATTGGGGCTGACATGGCGTGTGTGGATGCAGCTGTGTCTGGCAGCTGTTGTGTGTTGCCATTTTCGGCTCCAGGGGGCTGAGGGTTGTGGCTTGTGGTCAAGGTTTGCTGATGCTTGCATATTGGGAAGAGACATTTGGTGTTTTGGCCTGGATCTGGGGGGGGTGGATGGAACTGTGATTTTGGATATTTTGGCAGAGAATGGTTTGTTTGTACATCTGCTGAGTGAGAGGTGGGACGGTTGGAGGAGTGTGCTGTCTCTTGTTGTGGTGGCTTGTTGGGAGTTTTTTTTATCTGTTTGCTCTCTCTTCTTTTCCTGGCTGCTGCCTCACTGAAAGGGGGGGAATTTAGGCTTGAAGTTGCAGTGAAGTGAAGCTTTGCTTCAGGTGCATCGTGAGCCTCTGGTATGCAGTACACAGACATATTAACAGAAACAGATGCTCCTAGGTTGCTATGGTAATGGAAACAGAGTGATGATAATGCTTAATGGCTCTTTGGAGCCTCCAAGATGAATCTCGGCAATGACATTTTTGGTTAAAAAAAAAATATATATATATATATATATATATATATATATATATATATATATATATATATATATATATAAAATAAAAGGGCTGTTTTTGATGGTCTCCCAACACTTCGTTTAGCTCATTAAGTTGATTCTTGATAAAAAAAAAACACAGACAATAGTAATGTATTGTATGATTTTATTAAATCTATACATAAAATATATAATTGTCATATAAGATGAAGCAGCCTGCTGAATTTATATATTAAAGACAGGATTTAATAACATGGGCTTGTGTATAATAACACTACTGTCTTAACTTGTCGTAAATGACATACAGTACATTAAACATCAAGGGGAAGCATGATGATTTTCTTATATAAGTAAATATGCATAACAAGTCATGCAATTGCTTTAACCTGTTGAACTGTAGTTTTTGTAACCCATCTTGACCATATATAATACTTAAGTGGTTACCAAGGTAACTAATCTTTTATACATGACATCAAACTGACAAAGTTGTTCAAGAGAAACAATAGAAGTCTGAACTTGAAATGTCACAGAATGTAACAATCATATTCTGAACAAATAGCATTAAATTGACAGTAGATAGTTTAATAACATGTGCCTGAGTATAATAACACTACTGTTTTAGCTTGTCATAAATGACATGCACTATATTGAACATCAAGGGGAAGCATTATGGTTTTCTCATATAAGTAAATGTGCATAAGAAGTCATATACTTGCTTTAACTTGAATTGTGGTTGTGTAACCCATCCTGACCATACATAATACTTAAGCTGTTACCAAGGTAACTAATCTTTTATACATGACATCAAACTGACAACGTTGTTCAAGGGAAACAATAGAAGCCTGAACTAGGAATGTCACAAAATGTAACAATTACATTCTTAACAAATAGTATTAAATTGACAATAATCACTCAGTTTAACATTTGCTGATTATACAAAATAGAATGTTACCATTTAAATCTAAAAACTTTCAGGATATGCCATAAAATGGCAATTTATGAATATGGAAAGGGAACTTGTAATCATTAATCACACTAAGTGAATTTGTTATTTTTAACCTATAATTTCACTCATTTTATAATAAGACATGACAGATATGAAATTCCAGTGTGTGCAGGAAATGGGGGGAAGAGGGATACACTGATAATTGAAATGCACTAACTTTCATCAATGATCACATAAAACAAATGTGATGCTTTAAGTAAGTTAGCAACAAACAAAGTGATTACTTAAATGCTGGTAAACAATGAAATATAACTTCTGATATATCCAGTAAAATACATTGTATTATAAACATTAGGTATAAATATTATTACCATCTATTTATATTAAGTAATAAGTTTTGAAAGACTTCATCAGTAAGGGTGAATATGTTAAATAACTGTGTGCTATAATCTTTTACTGAGGTTTTATATATAATACATTCTACTTTACTATGATTGAATTGCATGTCATCTATCTTTCATGTAAATATTAATTGCTTATATAATAAGTAGACATTTATATTGTATTAGAATTCTGTCTAATCTACAATAGTACTATATATGTTCAAAATAATATAAATATTGCTTATTCCTATTATAAATATTTTCCATATGATAATTCAATTTATGGAGCTCAGATGTTCTGGATTGTCAAGGTATGAGTGATAATCTGATGGACTTAGTTTTATCCATCAGATTAGGAATGATTTTCATTCCATGGCTACTGCGGATCTTAGTTTTGTTAACATTTATTAATTTCAATTTACTTCACAAAAACATTTTAGTATGCCTGACCAAAACATTACTTTATTGGTAAACACTCAAAGTATAAAACTGATAATTTCCTTTAAAAGCTCAAACATATACTTTATAGTTATCAGAGGAAAATGTTTAATAGTCACAATAAAACAAAAACTACATAGTCTAAATAACCTAAGATGTATTTAACTGTATTATCTTTAAATACCAATGACTTAAACAATCCTAGTAAGAGATCAAAGCTACTGAAATATTTAAAACTGAACAAAGCACAAATTGTCTTACTTCACAAAACTCATTTCAAAACAAATGACAATTACAAATGGAATCCTAAGGAATATGTGATATTGGCACAATCCACTTATAAGACAAAGACAAAAGGGGTAACAATTTTATGGAAAACAAATGTGATTAACCCAGAAATCATTTATAAGTATGAAGATAAAGAAGACCTTATGGCATTAGTACTAGTTAAATATAATAACAGAATGTGGACCCTAGCCAATCTATACTGGTTCCCAGGCATTGGATCAGGAACTGTTAAAAAACATTTGGATTTCATTTCCAATAATAATAAAGGCAACTTAATACAAGGAGGAGATTTTAATTGTATATCTGATATTTCTGAAACTACAAATACAAGACTGCTGCATATATCTGCTGTATCAGAAGCTTTAAATGAATAGGTAGAATTATTTCATCTTGTAGATACTTTCAAATTTAAAGAAGATAAATCTTTGTTGTTTTCCCATCAAGATCACAGATTTGGTATCCAAACTAGAATAGATAAAATATTTGCTACCCATGACTTACACTCTAAAACCATTAATTTTTCAATCACTCCCTGCCCCTTTTCAGACCACAATTCATTGATACTAAAACTTCAAAATGGGTACAAACCATTAATCTTTAACTCCAGAATTCCAGCATATATAACTAAAATTAAAGAGTTCAAACCCTGGTTATTATCTGAATTACAGTTCTTCTTAGATAATAATTACACCACAGAGATAAATAAAATAATGATATGGGACTCATTAAAAGCTTACATATATGGTAAAACCATAACTTGGTATAAAAAAAATCAGAGAATGGGATTCTGAATTATTAGATCTAAAATCCAAACATTTGTCAGTAAAAGCTGAAAAAAAATCAAAAATCATTTGTAGATGAAAAAGAAAGTAGAAGTATTAAACAATAACTACAATTAAATTCTAACACATAAAGCTAGTTTAGCTTTAGATAAACTAAAAATTAATACCTTGGCCACTTCTCCCAAATATCTGCATAATTTATTCACAAGAATCAAAATACAATCAAAAGCTAATAACATTAAAAGTATCTTCTATGAAAAAAAGGGAAAATGTCTTGGATATAGGTGACATTCTTGATGGCTATAGAAATCACTATATGGAACATTTCCAAAAAGAAAATGTGCATATTGATCAATTAAGTCTAGATGAAAAATGTTCTAATATAAAAAATACCAGAAAAATTAAAACTAGATCTGGAAGCACTCATATCCTACAAAGAAATTACAGATACAATAAAAGAGGGTAAAAATAGTAAAGCTCCAGGTATAGATGGCATAATTATGGAATATATATATATATATATATATATATATATATATATATATATATATATATATATATATACATATACTTTTTCCTTCAAAGATACTATCCCTCTTCCATAAAACTTTATTAGAAATTCAGTCACAAGCTTTAATACCACCCTCTTGGAGATATTCCTTATTCATACCAATCCTAAAGGAAAACAAATCCCCAAACCTCTGTACCTCATATAGACCTATATCATTATTAAATAATGACTATAAGATATTTATGACAATATTAACTAACAGAATGAAAATACCACTATCCAAAACAATAAATAATGATCAAACTGGATTTATATATCATAGACACACACGACAATATTAAAAGGATAATTTCTCTTATAGATTATATTAATAAAGAAAATAAAGAAACACTCATAATTGGCTTAGATATAGAGAAAGCCTTTGATTCACTAAATTGGGACTATTTATTCAGAATTCTGGTGTTATTTGAATTTCCTCCTTCCTTTGCTCATCTACTAAAGAATATATATACAAATAATTTAGCTTATGTTAAGCTAGGTCCTTTCACCTCTGAATCTATACATATAACAAAGGGTACTAAACAAGGATGTCCCACGTCACCAATTCTATTTGCTTTGACTATTGAAATATTGGTAGATTGAATACGTAACAATACAAAAATCATAGAAGTAGATGTTTATGAACAATACAATTCTAAAGTAATGCTCTTTGCTGATGACATATTATTAACATTATCCAATACAAAAGAGACATTAGAAGAATTAGATGTTTTAATTAAAACATTTTACAGGACTTCAGGACTCCATTTCAATAAATCAAAATCAAAATTGTTATTTTTAAATAAAAAAAAAGAATTGCAGATGAAGGGGAATCACATTATAGGGAAACAAGAATCTACCTTAAAATATCTAGGAAATGAGTTATGCAAGGATAATACTGAATTAGTCTAAAAAACTACAATAATATTATCAATGCAATTAAAATCTCTGTAGAAAAGTGGAACAAAATAATATTAACATTTGAAGATAGACTACAGTTAATAAAAATGGTTTTACTACACAAGATTCTATATATAGCTTTGGCAATACAACTGTTACAAGAAAGGAATATACTCAAAGAAATAAACTCATGCCTAATAAAATGTTTATGGTTTCCCAAAAGAAACAGAATAGCTTTAATACATCATATTAGACCATGGAAACAGGGAGGATTAAACTTTCCTGATACAGAAACATATATAAAAGCATCAATATCTAAAACAATCTCAGATTGGATAAGTCCAAATTATTCTGCAAATTGGAAATAATTACTAACTGTAATATCAATAAATGAATTTGATTAATAAAAAAATTCAAATAGATAAAAACAATTTGCCATTGCACATATTATGTATTAGTATGCAATATAACCTAAGCCCACTAAAACTCATATGATTAATTATTACATTGACTCATTTAGGAAAATTATTAATGCAAATATAGACTTAAAAATCTGGCTTGATCTTTTAACACAATTCATAGTTACAAAGAGCAGTCCACGTAAAATATACAGCAAAATAATTCCTGGGAACAGAAAGGATTTGTTTGTTGGTTTCAATGTATCAACTAACTAAAAGTTCTGGATATGCAAACAATAAAAACAAAATGCAAAATTCCACAACAAGATTGGCTAACTATGCAAAGCATTCTGACATATTCGCAAGATTTATGTAGAATAATTAGTAATTCTTCATTTAAGGAAATACCTAAACTTATGAAATACCTATATGAAATGAAATATAATGATTAAGACATGGGAAATAGTATTTCAGAATTTTACAAGATATTGATAAATTATAAAACAACACCCATATCCTCATATTGGAATTATATAACAAAAGGTCACTCATTACATCTAACTGAAGAAATTAAATCAAATATTTTATTATCAAAAAACCTACATCCTTTACACAATAATGGGAAGTTTTTAACTGGAAATGCTTGCACAGAGCATTAACTCCAGGTAGAATTACTAAAATTAATTCTTCCACAAAGGGAATATGTTGGAGGTGTGAGTAAATGCACAATGCAGATTGGAATCACATTTTTTTCGACTGTGTTAAAATGAAGCCATTTTGGAATGGTATTAATTTTTACACACATTCCGCGGTGGTGCAGCGGTAGAGTTGTTGCCTCACAGCAAGAGGTTCTCCCGTTCAATTCTCGGCTTAGGTTGGGAGTGCCTTCTTTGTGGAGTCTGCATGTCCTCACCGCGGTCGAGTGGGTGTTCGAAAGACATGCGTTGAATGGTCGTGCCTTCATTGAAGGTTGGGTGTCGGGCTGGCATCTCGACACCATAAAAACCAACTGCCAATCATTAGCGGACCGGAGTTCCGCTGTGGCGACCCCTAACCGGGAAAAGCCGAAAGACAAATAACAACATTAAAAACTTTTTACAAGCTTTATTTAAAGAATCATTTAACTTATCTAAAGCTCTGGTATTATTAAATGTGTACAAAGGTCCTCATTTGAATGAGTCAAATATGTATCTAGTTTGGACAATACTTGCAGTCTGAAGGAAGTGTATAATAAGAAGATGGAATACAAACACAATACCAACTTTGGAAGACTTCTACAGCCTACTGAAGACCACAGCATTGTTGGAAATTAAAATTAAAGAATTAAGGATTCATCCTAAGCCATTTATTAACAATCCATGGAAAAAGTCTTATCATTAATTGACATTTTACAATAACTGAACAGATACACTCTGATAACTGGATTGTTATACCTATAAAGTAATTGTATATATTGAGCTCTGTTATATTGTCAGGCTGATGTAATAGTGTACATAGTTATTTAAGATATTATATACAAATACTATGGAATTTATTCAACTGTATTTGAAAAATAAACATTTTTGAGGAAAAAATTAATAACGTAATACAGAGTTTGCAGTCTTAACAGTCAGATATGACATACCTGGGACATGTGACATGTTTAGTAATGTGTCACTGCCTACCTGAAATGGTAGAGCAAGTTAAATCAGGTAAAGATGCATTACTGTGTAGTACAGCTTCCAAACATCAGTTAATGTTGTGGTCTACTAATATTGAGTCAATGTTCTGGTCTGCCCATTGTCTGAAATATGATATAGGTTGCACTCAATTAATGGACAGGGTATATGCGTTATCTATTAGATGTCTTTCGCAGCTATCCATGGTCTACATGCCAGACTTGAAGCAACATTAATTAATAAAATCTAAAGGGTGATGGTGCTTTGATATGCAGTGTTTTCAAATAAAAATTGTTCATTATTCCTGTATTCATTGCATGTGTGTTCTAATCTGACACCATTCAACTGTGAAATGTAAATGAATAAAGAATGCAGCAAAAATTGTCTGAAATAAATGTAGTACATTACCCAGAGTAAGATTGAAGCCTGCGTTCTGCTCATTTTGTCAGACATAATGCTGTATATTCCACTCAAGCAATGAACATGGTATATGAGTAAGATTAGTGACATCCTGGACTGCTATCCATGTGTCTAAATGGCAGATATTAGAGAACATTTTCAATACAGTTTAACTCAGAAGTGTGTTTTGTACTTGATTTGATATTAATATTTTATTTGTAACTAACTGTTATGCTGGCCTTATGTATTATTTCATACTGGTTTGCTGTTAACATACTTTCCTTAATGTTATTTATTATTGTGTTCCTTATAATATTCCTTTATATGTCATTTGATTAATCAATATTGTCTTCCATTATGTTAATACGAACATTTGTTTGGTTATTTCTTTTGTTAACTTATGTTTATAACAAAATTTACTACAGTGTGACAAGGTAGGCCGGTTCCTGCTGATCCACCTACCTTGGCTCCCCTGGCCGTGGTGCCGGGGCACAGCCTGGTGGTGCCCCCTTTGCTGCCCCTGCACTACCCGCAGTTTTGGATGGTTCTGCCCACAGGATTTGGCTGGGACCCCCTCTGGTAGCAGAGGTGGAGGGGGCGATTTTGTCACCCATGAGGAACTGCCAGGTATGGTGCATGGATTGCTGTGCCAAACTATTGGTGTACTCCTATACTGGATGGAGAGCATGCTGTCCATCCTGGTTGGGTGGCCTCACCCCAGATGCCAGCATCCACCACTGCCACCACAGGGACAGTGAAGGAGCAGTGCTGACAGTTCCATGGGTGAGGACTTGAGTCACACTGTTGACGTGTGTGATGCTCATGGGACTGGGATTCCACAATGTACTCCCCATCCAAGGTGTTCACCCCTCTCTTGTGTCATGCACTAACCCTGTCTGCTATTTTGTCTGTCTTGTCTATCTGCAAAAGCTTCCTCACCTACCCAATTTACCTCTTCCACATGTACCCAACATTCCACTCTTACCTTTAAAAAAATGGGCATCTGTCCCAAAAAAAAAAAAACAATTTCATCCCATACATAGCTCTTCATTTTGGACAAGTGTCCACTGGACACACGTAATTTGGTTCAACTGGCTTGACAATGCACTTATGTTGTTGTCACCCCTCTTTGGGGGTGACACTCCAAATTCAGCTAAAAAATCTGTGAAAGTGCACATTTGTTGCTGTTGAAGAAATGGATGGCAATGGTTCTGCCTTACACCCTTTCTGCACATACCTACCATCCTTTCACTGTGTTTTAACCCCTGCTTGCACCCCATTTCACCACTGTCCTAGCTCTCCATTTTTCATTTCTTTAAAGATTTTTTTGTGCGATGTGGCATGGTGTGCCAAATCGATTAGCTATGCTAAATAGTGCTACATTGATATTTGCTTTTGAAAAAATATTAATCACATTCAAAAAATACACCTGTGCCCTATTTCGAACCCAGGACCATTACACCTGCAACACAGTGGATCAACCTGCCAAGCCACACAGCTGCTAATTAATACAAATGTTTTAATCAAAACGGAGTAATGCTGAAGTTTCCATCGTTAAGCATATTGAAGCGATGCTGCGCATCATGCCACACCCCACAGATCAGCTAAGAGATTCATAGAAAAACAGTGCTGTAATTGGCACTCTAGTACAGATACATCACTCTAAAGCCACATGCATAAGCTTAGACATAAGCGAGAAATACATCACTCTAAAGCCACACGCATAAGCTTAGACATAAGCGAGGTATCTAATAGCAGGTAACCCTGCAATTATATGTACAACATGTAAGAACACACTTGCTAAAACATTAATGGAAAATAGCTTTTTAACTGGGACTCTGGTATACAAATACAGTACTCTAAAGCCATACACATAATAATAGGTGTAAGTGCAGTATTTCACAGCAGTTAACTGTGTAATGACAGCTACAATATGTAAAAATACACCTGCAGTGACATTGTAGCTAATTCTGTAAAATGCATTGAGAACATTACTTTTTGTTACACATGGTTCTGGGTTCAATTACAGCTGCCTCTAGCAATGAAAATACATGTATGTGGACAGCAACATTATAAATTGTGATATGTATGTCTGTCTCATCACCTACTTATCCATCCAAAGCAGTACAGTTGGAATGTCTGAATCTAAATAATAGAGGTCATAGGCCTACAGATAGGACCACTCAACAAGTCTAAGTACAACACTGGACAACGCAGACAATGTCAGGACATGCATTAGCCTGAATTCCCAGAGGATGTCAAGGTGTGTACTGAACTTGTGGCCTAGTAATATCAGACTGCAGTCCACAATGATTTGCTGGTGATATCACACACAACCACAACTGCACAGGTAACATACATATATGGAGGTTGAGCTAGACGCAAGGGTTGCCAGCACACACTGAACAGGGGACTACCATGACATAGCATGTGACTTGGCAGTTGCCTGACTGCGTACCATCATGGTTAATTTACCCCGTACCTTTTTCTAGGACACACCAAGCATTTTGCCTTGTATTGTGTTTCTGATACCGTTGGCTGGCATACTTACCTGAAACACATACCTTAATTCCCAGTGGTATGCATACCCTCAATCTGTCTCTACCCATACAACAAGGCTACCACAGGTCCCACACTTACCCTTAAAGGTTGTTGTCCTGCAACGTGTTCACCCTTTCTGACAATACCTATTGCCTGCAGCATCACCTTCAGCTTCAGCCTGTAGCATGCACATTTGTATATACAAAGTAGCTGCTACAGACATTCTCTGCCATGGCATACTATCTGTACCCCCAGTAATTTCCAACCCAACATATGAGAAATGGGTTGTGATCTACACTGGGGCCTTATATCCTCTTCAGTAGTTGCATGGAATTGGCTGATTATACTGCAAATTAGCTATGTAGGCTGTAATTATCATTTTGGAAGCACAGATTGGTTCAGAGGCAAACACTTGCTAATGAGAACCATGTTAAAAAAGGCAGACAGCTAGCTAGTGGAACCATTGTATATGAGAGCTACTTTGCAGGGTGAACTTGGCACATTTACATATATGTACCTTTCAACAGAGGAGTATTGCACTCCATCAGGTATGCAACCATTTTGTTTCCAACATGATGCATATGTGTCAGTATCCTTAGGGGGAATGGGGGTTACATCATTAAGCCTTTCCGAGAACTGTACTGATGACATGTCATTGATTTCCAGATGTGTTACACCTTCAGAGGAACTAGAGTACAGTAAAGGTAGAATGCTTTTTGTTAATTAGGTACACTGGACTCTTGGAAATGTCCCTTGATAGCAGTTGTAATACTACACTGCTACTTGTTTGGCACTGTTGTTTTTATATATTATAAGGGAGTTTACACCTAGGAGGCACACTTTAATGGACTCCTGTGTTGGGTGTATGATCATACATCAGTATCTGTCATGGCACAAACAGGAATAGCTGACTATTGGTACTATCCTAGCTGCATCCACAGCCTTACTATGTTTGCATAGTGCTGAATATGAGATGTGTAATCAAGCAGTGAATATTGGTAGCCATCTGTTATTGCTGTATCTCTACGTACTGCACTCCCACGTATGTTTATTTATTTATTTAACATTTGTTTACCGGGAAATGTAATCCTGACATGTGTTCCCATTTTGTTGTCTTTCAGGAAATAAGTATCCTCGTTGCCTGGCTCCTTTTACAGATGCTGAAAATGACATCATCCTGGAGGCCTTGTTTCAACATCATCAACTCCTGTTTTCCAGAGGAGGCCAAACTGGGAAGAGATGGCAGTATTGTGGGCTGGCATGGTTCGCAATGTGAATGCTATCGGTCACCAAAGCAGGACATATGAGCAGATGTGACACCATGATCACTGCCGCATGCAGAAGAGTAGCAGATGTGGCCAGGGATCATGGTATCACTGGTGGAGGACCTGTGGTGAAACAACCACCATCAGCCACTGAAGAATTCCTGGTGAACCTAGGAACACAGAACAGCTCCCAGGCATCCATGACATGGCATGTCGTGGATGTGGATGCCACCGTTTTCACCCAAGAGGAGCGTCCACGTATGCTTAGTTGGATCAGCAGTGGAATATTGTAGTATTCAGTGTGTCAGAGTGTACATAATTTTGTGTGGTGTCAGGTATTTTTGTTTGGGGGGGGTTAGTTGCAGTTTGAATCTCATGCCCAGATTGTGACCAACATACCAATTAATATAGTAGCTACTGTAAATGTGAGATATTTGAACACATTAGCCTGGTATAGTGCAATGTGTGGTGCTGTGCACATTACCTCTCCCTCATATTTTCACAGGACCATCAGGAATCGCAAGTGGCCATGCACCTGCTCCTGGTAAGCACAACACTGTTTGAGATGTAGATTTAGTGCAATGTATTTGCTAAAGTGTCATCCCAGGCCTGCCAGCTGGATTGATGTACTTTGTGCACGATTGCCACCTGCACAGATATTTTCCAACTCCACACAGTTTAGAATCATATCTATGCCCTGTAGGTGTGACCACACTGATAGATTTTACAGTACTTTCTGGACATTACAGATTGCTATTTTTGTCAGCCGTGCAGAGTTTTGCCAAATGTCATCAGTGTACATCATTGTTGCTCATGAGGTTCTTGATTAAAGAGCTTTTCATTTATAAGTAACTACAGATGTTTCTTAGAAAATGATGTCCTCATGTCCTAGTATATGAGGTTGGGGGGGTTAAACAAGTCTATACCATTGGTGACATTATATACAGCTTAACATATATTGCAAGATAGTACTGCAGAGCATAATAATGCATGTATTAATATACCGCTTTTCCATTTTTATCACAGGTGACCAGGGTGGTTGGTCTCTGTCCTCCTCACAACCTGATATCAGTGTCTCTTCAAACTCTGATGATGATGGTGGCCAAAGAGAGGCACAGGTGAAGGTTGCAGGGGCTGAATCTGTTGCAGAGGTTGACAGCCCTCTTCTGCCCTCATTATCACCATAGACAGTCAGTATGTCTCTGCATACCCAGTCCCCTGAGGCCACAGATACTGGACAGTCAGAGGGTGAGGGCATTGAACAGGAAAGTGTGGCTACTATGGCTGCAGTGAGTGTTGATACTGGCCATAGTCAAAAAGATGGCAAGGTTCCACACAGGCGGATTGATAGGAGTGCTCATAGGAGGCCTACTGTCCTTCCACCACCTGTTGCAGGTGTCTCATCATGTGTCACTCAGCATATGTTTAGGGCCATCATGAAGGCACAGGCATGCTCTGAAAGGAACTCCAAATGAATGGTCAGTGTTATGGATCCAGCACAGTCTGTTATCCATGACTGCTTCCACTCTGTTGCTGATACCCTGGATCAGTTGACGGACGCAGTGGAAAGACATTGGTCTGAGACAGATCGAAGAACATCTGTCTTGGAATACACATGGTCTGTGATGGAACATCTGGTTGGAGTTGAGACTTGGACTCGTGGATGTAGGTCAGCAACTACATCTGCTGAGAGTCCACGTGGTAGTGCACAGTCATGCTGCCATAGTGGCAGTACATTCAGTGCTCCAGAGAGGAGTGTGCTGTCCACACCGAGATGTGACAGGTCATGGGGTAATGGTCCTGGGCATTCCTGTGGAGTGCACAGTCCCAAAAGACAGCAGTGACCCTCAGGTAGTAGCCCAGCATGTGATATTGTGCATGGAGATGCCAGTGCAACTTCTGGCAGAGTCAGTTCGTGTGTTAGGGGGCAGAGATGGTGAACTGTCAGCTGTACCATGCACGGTTCAAAGCTGTCCAACATACTGAAATGTAGGTCTAGCACTGAGCTTGACTGTGTTCATGCACTCACACACCACTGTTACAATCAGGTCACCTGCAGACATGCACGGCACATTTCCATAGTTCATCTTGCCTTCTTCCCTTACTGGCTCACACACATGCTTGCCAACCTATTGGGTCAGCCTAGACCTCCTGCACCTGCACACAACACCCTGTGCAAGTGGTGATACCTGTGTCCGGGCCGGGTGAGGTTTCATCGATGCAGGGAAATGAGGCTATGTGTCTGATGCACAGGGTGACTATCTAAATTACTTTTGAATTTGTTCCATCCATTGTTGCCTTTGACGTGCACTTGTAGTGGTCACTGACAGATATTGTTTGCTCCAATTTGTAATGAGTAAACCACATTATTTTGTGTACATCATGTTGGCTGAAGTTGTAATGGCTGTATACTTACACAATGAAAGATGTCTCATGGAACTGTTTATGTTTCTTTATCAAGATTGTGTAGGACACACCTATGAGTTCACAGGTACAATAAACCCATAAACATCAGAGCACAGGATGGAATGTCAGCACAGAAGAGAAATATCTTCAGCAAGGTACAGCACTATACATGCATGGCTCTGATAAGGCTGCCAGGCCAGCTAGCTAGAATTTTGTAAATAATTATATGTCATTTGTTAATAGTAACATGATTTGTATGCTTGTCTTACAAATGTAAGAAAACTATATGCTATGTGTACATTAAACTACTAGTGCAGACATATGTGTTGAACTGTTTGTTAGGTACTGAGCTTCAGGAATGTAACCACTGTGTACCCTACTGGGAAAGAACAGAAATGGATGTAAACTTTAGGCCTGTGCAAATGTATGTTTTAATAGTAGTAGCTGGAACATACAGAGTTAACTTGCAAAACCTCAAGAAAATAAGTGGAAATTGTTTACAATTCTGTTATCTCTGTTTCAGCTCAGAGCAGACACAATGTCAAGTTTTCCTATTGTCTTGAAACAGAAATAAGTACCGGTTTCAAAGGTAAATGTGTTTAACAGTTTTATAACTTCCAGTTTCAGGCAAAGTTCTGAAAAATAAGTATTTTTGACACAAAGGTAACAAAGAATGATATATTCTGAGATCCAGCAGAAATGTTTGACAGTAATTTAAGAACTATCTCAGAGAGCGAGTCGGTGCATTTTGTACTTATCTCTGGACCTGTAAACATCAATTCAGCACTTGCATTTGCCTGGCTCTGTGAGTAAGACTTAGAGATCAATAGGAACCTAGTAAGATTAGTTTAGATGTTTTCTGTATTTATGTGAGACTGTCCTGCAATGTTGTTTTAAAATATTTCCTGTGAACTCTGTTGTCACTGTGTTGAGTTATTGAGTATTGTCTTCTGCTTTTATTATTTATTATTAAATATATTTAAACCTTTTAATTGTGACTGGTTTGTTTAGAGACATTTAAGCTCTTAAAGTACTTGCATATGTATTTGGTGACATTGTAAAGGCCACACCTAAATAGCCTTAAAAGTTTGGTCACACTTACCATTTGGGTAATAGTAACATTACACAGTAGGATTGGTCACCCTTTTGGAAGGGCCTTATAGTAGTGGATAAAGGGTGGTTGGTGGCAATGATTTCTACCTTATAGTCTGGGCAGAAGAGGGCATAGCTAGTGAACCTGTGTCAGCCTTCCCCGGTAGTGTCTGTGTGGCTCTATATAATTTAAATCTCAAAGTGTGTGTGTGTGTGTGTGTGTGTGTGTGTGTGTGTGTGTGTGTGTGTGTGTGTGTGTGTGTGTGTGTGTGTGTGTGTGTGTGTGTCAGCTACTTGGGAAGGGGCATGAAGCACTGGTTGGACAGAGAGGTTGCTAGAGGTTTTGGCTTGACCATTTGGCTGAGATCTTAACCCTATAGCTGTGCCAGTGGGGAGTCTTATTGGGGATCTGGAGAAAGAGGGAGAAACAGCCCCAGAATGACTGTAATCTCTGTGTGCTCTTAAGGGAAATTGTACTTTACTGTGTATGTACTTGTCATCCTCCCAATGTGCATGTCCCTCACTGGTGTTAGTGGTGAAGATAGATTAAGGCGTGTGTGCCAATAGCTACGTCAATGCTGCAATGGCCATGTGGGAAACTGAGGGTGTGTTGCTTGGACCGTTTCAAGAGAATATTTATTTTTTAGAAGGTTTGTGGATGACCTTTTTATCCTTTGGAGAGGAACAGTTGATGGGTTGAAAACATTTGTGCAATATATTAATAGTAGTACATCTTTTTTACATTTTACTTATACTTACTCTACAAAAAGTATTAACTTTTTGGATGTTAAGTATAGAAATAGATGTTATATTTACCAAACAATATAGGAAGGCATGTCATGTTAATCACCTTCTTTCAAATTATAGCATGCACCCACCCTATATTTTTAAAAATGTTATGAAAAATCAAGTGTTTAGGGCATCTAGACTGAATGTGCACGATGAAGATTTTTTCCCCAGGTAGAGACAGTTAGTAGCGAACTGAAGGAAAGGGGATATAATGAACAAGAAATAGAAACTAATACGACTGAAGTAATGAAATTAAGGGGCTCTAAAGCCAAACTTTATTTTTTTAAGAAATACAATGAAGGAGAGGTGAGCATTAGTAAAGGCAAAAATAAATAGTAAGTTAAGAGTACCTTTTTATTATTCTAGCAATGTACATACTTATATGAATATTGTTAGAAAGCACTGGGACATTTTGAAAACAGATAAGGATATAATGGAATTGATAGACATAGAGCCTAAGTTCCTGTTAAAGAATAATCTTTGAAAAGACAGCTATGCTGTCCAAAAATGATGAATAGCGTAAGTGGAGCTAAAGGAACTACACCATGTGATAAGTGTATCTTTTGTAAGTATATAGATACTAGCTCACGTTTTGAACATCCAGATCAACAGAGAATATATAGCTTTAAGGTCTCTGTTGCATGTGAGACTGAGCATATTGTTTATTTGGCACACTGTGTGGAATGCCAATAATTTTATGTAGGAAAACCAATAGGTCCTTTAAAGAGAGAATATGTGAGCATATCTATTCTATTAGCAAAAAGATTAAAGTGAATGCATTGGCTAAGCATGTTATGAGTAGTGATCAGAAACATATGTTTAAATTTTTAGCCATAGGGAGGACTTTTGAAAATATTACAGGAGGTGATTTATGTAATCCCACTGAGGAGTTAAAAGCTAAGTGGATAGTGAGGCTGAGAGCAGATACTGGTTATAGGCTCAATGAATATGTCCCAATACAGCCTAAATTGAAATCTAGGCCACTTTTTAGGTAGTTTATGGAAGTATTCAAGTTTCATGTAATGTTGTATTTTATAAGTGCACTGATGTATTTTAATCTGTTGATTTATGAACTTATTATGTATATTTTAGGAAAGCATATGCTTAATGTTGATTTATGGCACTGACGACTTTAAATGTGAGTGATGCTTTAATTGGTGTATCATGTGATTTGAGATGTGAGTATAAGAAGGAGGAATGGTTTTAATCAATTTGTAATGACATCTGAAGAAGTGGGGTTTACCTACGAAAGCGCTTGTGTTTCATTAAACATTTTGATACTGGAACCTGAAGCCATTCTTGAGTCCTGCTGTTTCATTTGGATTATTCTTCAAGAGGGCAGACCATTAGCCTATGCATCTAGAACTCTTACCCAAACTGAGATGCAGTATGCCCAAACTGAGAAGGAACTTTTAGCAATTCTGTTCGCATGTTCAAAGTTCCATGATTATATTTATGGCCGAGCTATCCACGTTGAGATTGATCATCAGCCCCTAATCACTATTTTAAAGAAGCCTATGCATACAGCTCCAGCAAGACTATAAAGAATGATGCTCAGATTACAAAAGTACAACTTCAAAATGGTCTATACATAAAGCAAACTTCTTTATCTGGCTGATACCGTATCCAGATTACCCAGAAATACCACAGAAAGGCTCGATCCAGAGAATTTTGACTTTGATGTCATGGAAGTGCGTAATTTTTCTACAATAAGACTTGATAAGCTAAGAGATCATACAAAGACTGATCCAATTTTGCAAAAGCTCAACCAACAGAAGCGCCACCATATTTTCCTTACAGAGATGAGATGTTGATGGAAGATGGTATCATTTTCAAATGTCCTAAAGTTGTTGTTCCTACTTCCTTACAACATGAGTACATCCAGATTTTGAATCATGGCCTCCCAGGTTCTGAAATTTCCAAAAGAAGGATGAGAGGACTAGTATTTTGACCTTCTCTGTCAAAAGATATCAATAAAGTACTTTCGTCTTGTTCAGCCTGCAATAGTACTAAACTGCATTTGTAAAAAGAGCCACTTCAGCTAAACCAGATTCCTGAACTACCTTGGTCAGCAGTAGCAACTGACATACTTGAGTGGAAAAGTCAACATTACTTAGTGTTGGTCGACTCTTATTCAAACTGGTTCAAGATTGATCTGCTTCCTAACCTAACATCCAGTACTGTCATTACTAAGTTGAAATGTCATTTCTCAGTCCATGGTAGTCCACACGAAGTTATTTCTGACAACGATGCCCAGTTTACCAGTCAGCTATTTCAGAAATTTGCAATAGAGTGGGACTTTATCCATGTTACCAGTAGTCCTGAGTACCCACAGTCAAATGGCCTACCAGAATGTGCAGTGCAAAGCAATTACTTGAAAGGTCAAAGCATGACAATACCGGTGTTTTCTTGACTTTGCTTAATCTCAGAAATATACGCCGTGACAATTTACTTGGTTCACCTGCTCAGAGACTTCTGTCTAGAAAATCAGAACAACCTTACCTATGAGTCTCAGTTTATTGGTGCCTAATGCTAAAAACACCAGAGCAATCAAAGCCCAACTATTCAAAAAGCATTCATTTCAGAAGTCCAACTATGATAAAATGAGCAGATTTCTTCGTCTACTGAAAGAAGGAAAGACAGTGAGGATGCAAATGGCAAAAGGTTTTGATTGAATTGGTCAAGTGAGAGGTATATGTGCTGAGCCAAGATCTTACTTAGTGGAATCTGAGGGTATAGAATACAGACGGAATCGCAGGCATCTTCTTCTGGTGTCTGAATCGATATTGCAGCATTGTACCTGTGATACAGACTCTAGATCTCACAGCAATGCAGACGATGTTCCTGTTGAAGGACATGTCTCCGTACCTATTCTCGTTCCTGATGATGTCCCAGATGTTCCTGAAGTTGAACATTCATTAAAGACAGTCCCTGTTGCTAATCCCAGTCCTAGTTTTTATGTCACAGAATCAGGTTGTATTTCTAGACCTAATGTGAAATACACAGCAACCTAGACATGATTGTTTTATTTGCATTTGGTTCTGTATGATTGCATGTCAAAGAATTAGTCCTGTATAATTGCATGTCAAAGGATCATTTCTGTACAATTGCATGCCAATGATTATTGTCATTATTACTGTGCACAACTTATTTCTCAAAGAGGGAGGATGTAGAACACACCGTGTATTGTAACTTTAAGAAGCATTTCAAAGTGAGGGCACGTGCATATAGAGAGCATGTGCAGGCAGCAGTGCCATTTTGAGAGAACAGCCAGAGTGTTAACATGTATGAGTGCAGTAGTCAGTCTGTTTATAAGTTTATTTAAGTTTAAGTTACTAAGCCTCAATCCTGATGTGTTTGTATATTGATAAAGCTGCTTGAACTGAACCCACAACTGTTTGTCCGTTTTATCCTGACCGGACAAGTGACATTAACTACATAATTTCACATAGCCACTGTCCTTGTGCATCACAGGCAACTATGTCATCTAGGCCACAAATGACTGTGCACTTGTTAGCTTTCCATTATAGTTCCACAATATCACCTTTTGCAATGTTATACATCGAAATAAAAACACATATATAACTTCACTGCATCATTCCTCCTAAACAATTACACATACATGTTTATTTAATTCAAAAAGTAATGCCTGTCTGTCTCCTTACACATATGTTTTTAATTATGTGTTGATAGCTGTTATTTCTTTACAATAAAATGTCTGAAAATTGTTTGTATTTTCTTTATTCATCCATTTTCTGTAGGAGTTCTAAAAAACACCTGCACTACCTGTTTTCTAAAATTAAACTCTTGCTGAATTTTAGCTCAGCCTTTAAAGCAACTATCCAGCATATCTAAAGTTTGGCATGCTCTGCCTTCCAGTCAGCATAGGGGAAACATAAATCTCTACTGGTTATCTTGGTTAACTGCATCCATAGCATTTTTGAATGAACCATATTGCAATACTTTATATTAATGTTTGTTGTGCATGGTAATGATGCGCTGAGATAGTCATCAAATTTGTACGAATATGGCCACAATCCATAAAACTCTGATAACATCAGCTTTCTCATAGTAGGGTTTGTAGAGCAGTATCTATATGGTTAAGAATCACATGCGTAGCTCAGATTGTAAGGACATACATCTGGAGCATTTCTCCCTGGGCCTCTGCTGAAAATTGGCTTTGTTCCAAGTTGGACTTTCCTTGTGAGCAAATGTTAATTAATTTATTTATTTTATTTATTTCAGTTTGATGACTGGGGGGGGTCCACTGGGCTCGGGAGCCTGTTTTCAGTGGAGGCCTGGGGAGAAAAGCTCCACATTACATAGTAAACATTAAATTTTACAGATTAAAGTTACAATTCAAGATGCAGATACATTAAGATAAACAAAATAAAGTTAATATTAAGGATGCAAGTACATTATATATTAGAGAAGTGAACTGGTACATTGGTTACTTAGCATATGAGTCATATGATGACATGAATTTTTCAATGGTTACATAGAATATGAGTCTTGTTATGGCAGTTTTGGCAGAACAAGTACAAATGATAGGGAGGGGAGAAAAGGGAGGGCAAACTATTTACAATATATACATAACATACATGAGATAACACTGAAGAATGAGTCATTTCCGGGGAAGTTTAGTAAGGAAAGGAGAAGTAAGGAAAATACAATTTAGAGTGGAGAGAGAAGAAGGCTAGGTGGGGAAAGTGCAATTGCACTTCCAGTTAGAGAAAAAGTAGGAATGGAGATGCGTTTTGAAGTTATCAAAGTTTTCTATAATTCATAGAGAAGGAGTGAGACAGTTCCATTTTTTGGCTAAGGAGAAGGACAGGAGGTGCTGTCCAGCAGGGCGGTTTGGTTTGTAGACAGTGATAAGGTTTAGGTGATCTAAGTGGCCTGTTAGGGGTGTATGGTTGTAGGATGTTGGAAAGTGCAGGGCATATAGTAGGGTTAAATAATAGCCTATGGGCAGTAGTAAGTTGGAGGTAGTCGAGATGGTTGGGAAGTTCTAGCCAGTTAAGTAAGTGGAGGGCAGAGCAATGGTGGGAGGAGTATTTGATTTTTATGCCAATTTTAGAGATTTTATTGTAACAACTTTCCATTTTGGAAGAGATGGAGGCAGATAAGTTAGTTAGAAGAGGGGCACCATACAACAGAGAGGGGAGAAGGTAGATAGTGGCGAGGGTTTGTCTAGTAGAAGGAGAGAGATAGTGGACGTTTCTGTATAGCAGGCCAAGTTTTTGATGTGTTTTCTTGATGTTTAGTTGAATATGGGTGTCAGATTTTAGGTGTTCTTCTATGGTAACTCCAAGTAGTTTGGCATAGGGAACAATTTCTATAGTAGAATTGTTGTGACTTCTAATTTGGAAAGAATTTTTATCGAGGGGGGGTTGAGGGTGGGAAGAGTAGTATTTTGGATTTGTTAATGTTTAGAGATAGATGGTTTTGGAGCACACAGTTCTCAGTGGTGGAGAAGGCAGTTTGAGTGTATGATTGAAGTTCTGGGAGGTTGATGGCACAGCAGATTAAAGTGGAGTCGTCAGCATATTGTACTATTTTAGTGCTTGGGATGGCAGAGTGGAGATCATTGACAAAGATGTTAAACAGCATTGGGCCAAGAATGGATCCTTGGGGAACTCCAGTAGAGTGGGAAGGAAGTTTGAGGTGCTTTTCCTCCATTTTACAGCTTGAGATCTGTCTGATAGGTAACTTGAAAACCATGACAGGGTATTGTGAGAAAGGTTTAGATTAACAAGGTGGCTGAGGAGATGGGTATGGGAGATTGTATCTAAAGTCTTGGAGAGGTCCAATAGAACTGTAGAAAGTATTTTTTTCAGAGTCTCGGGCGTGGTTGACTATATCTAGGAATGAGAGAAGAGCAGTAATACTATGGCCAGGGCAGAAGCCATGTTGGGTTTGAGAGATAAGATGGCTTTTGGTTAGGAAGGGCATTAGTTGGGTATGAATGCATTTTTCCAATATTTTTGATATTGGGGAGAGGATGGCTACGGGGCGAAAGTTTGAGGTATTATTATTTTTACCACCTTTATGGAGATGATGTATAAAGGCAGCACGCCAAAGCTTGAGAACATAAGATTCTTGTATAGATCTGTTGATTAAGATGCTAACAGGCAAGGCGATACTGTCTGCAGCAATTTTTAAGAAGTTAGAGGGAATATTGTCTGGGGCATTGGAGCATGATTTTAGCTTGCTGAGGAGTTTTTTTTATGTAGGAGGTAGAAATTAGTTTAAGTTCAAAGTTAGGAGGAGAGTTGGCTTTAGAGGCTGGGGTAGAGTGACTAACTTGTGAGAGTGGGGTATTTGGGAAGGACTTAGTTCAGCTATAGAGTTAGTGAAGAAGGAGTTGACTAGAGTGGCAATTTCTGGGTCAGTCTTAGTGGTGTCAGGGCAAGGGTTGTTTTTGGTGCCTGGGTTAAGGAGTGATTTGATGGAGTTCCAGAACTGTTTGGGGTTTTTGGAGTGGTTGGCTTGGAGTTTTATATAGTGGGATTGTTTGTCTTTGATTATATGTTTTTTAGTGAGGTTGCAGAGTTGCTTATATTTAAGAAAGGTTTCAGGATGTGTATTGTGCTGAGAAAGTTTCCAGCATTTATCTCATTGTTGCATAAGCTTTTTGGTTTCCTTAGTTAGCCATGGCATGGAGTTGGGTTTGACTCTTATAGTTCATGGAGGGGCTTGGGTATTAAGTGCATTTAGGAAGGTAGAGTTGAAGTAATCAGCGGCGTTATCTAGAGGAAGTGTTTTTAGATTATTCCAGTTAGTTGGTTTGAGGGTGTTAGAGAAGGTTGTAGGGTTGAAGTTTGTAAGGTTATGAGTATGTATATATTGGTGCTGGTGTAACCGTTTTGTGGATGACATCTTTTTTCCTTGGCATGGGAATGAGCAAGATTTAGACAGTTTTGTTAACTTCCTTGAGAATACTACATCTTACCTCTCTTTCTCACTTAAATTTTCAAAAGAAAAACTGGACTTTCTGGATGTTCTTGATAGTAAGAGCATATTAGGAGATGTATCCACTAAAATGCACAGGAAAGATTGTAGGAAGAATAACATTCTCCATCGCTCCAGCATGTATCCCAGGCATATTATGAAAAATGTAGTAAAGAATCAAGTGCTACACTGTAAGAGACTTCACACTGATAGTGCTGACTACACTGCTGCAGTCAAGGGCCTTACATCAGATCTCCTAGATATAGGATACAAGAAGTTTGACATAGATAGTGCAATAGAGGAGGTTAATTCCTCCGATATCTGTAAAACCAAGCCCTATTTTTCTGATAGCTGTCGAGTTGAAGTACAAAGTGCAGGAAGGAAAGTTAATCAACATGTGAATAGGTTGTGTTTGATGTATTCTAACAATGTCAATGTAGTATGTGATATTGTTAAAAAGAATTGGCCTATTTTGTTGACTGATCCAAGTATTAGCCAGGTACTGGGAACTAATCCGAGCTTTAGCTTCAAGAATAATAGAAACTTGAAACAAAGGTTATGTTACAAGCACCATAATATATGTGAGATGTTTAACTCACAGTGTAGAGGTCTCCACCCCTGTAGAACCTGTAAAGCTTGTGCCTATATATGGTCTGCTTGGATGGTCAGACATCCACTAAATGATAAGCCTATAGAGTTTTCTTTTTATGCTGATTGTTCCACAAGAAACATTGTTTATTTAGCAAGGTGTAATCTACGTAGTGCATTTTACATAGGCAGGACTAATTGCATTTTAAAAGAAAGAATTTTGGAACATCTCAATGACATACGTAACAGCAAATGCACGAATGCACTAGCTAAGCATGTAATTGATTATGATACACAGCATAATTTTAAATGTTTAGTTTTGCAGAAAGTGAATGTCAGTTTGCATGAAGGGGACATTAAAATGAGACAGAATATGTTGAATTAAGATGGATTGTGGATTTCAAGGCATATGTTCCAACTGACCTCAATATTGCTGTGTCTTTAAAACCTCTGTTGAAGAGAAGAGGTTTACCACATTAATTAATTATTTTTTTATGATGTATTCCTAAGCCTTGTTTTTATTGGTCAGTGCTTGCATTTAAATCCAGGATTTTTATCAGTTTGTATTTAGGTCTGAAGAAGAGGGTTACTTTGAAAGCGCTTACCTTTTTGTTATTTCTATTTGTATTAAAGTATTTGTATCTCCAGCTGAAGTGTCTTTTTTTCTATTTATTCTTTTCTTAGAGACCCAGTTCAGAAAATTTTTCAGCACATTTCTTTTGTCAATGTTCTTGAATACCCGCTTCATACTGCAACAACATTTTCCCTGACACATTCCTTTCAGCAGGTCAGTGAATTCATTAATCACGCCCTGGAATTCAGTAAGCTCCATGCCAGAATAGTGTTATTCTTGCATGGAGTGTTTCTTGGCCGTGTATGACAGCAGCACGCTTTGCATATTCATGAAGGCATGCTGCTGTCTACACTACACAGCCACAGAAACTAGAATAAGTGCAAGGGGCATGTCCAAGCAGTGCTCGCACAGTACACATGCCCCCTGCAATTGCAAAGCAACTAACAGTGTCTGCAGACACTGTTATCATAACATAACAGTGTCTGCGGACAAAATACACTAAAAATCACATAGAAGCACAGCCTCCCACAATGGTCCAACACAAATAATGTCCGGAATGGTATGCCAGCATACATGTTGGCATACCAAATAAGTATGTTCCTGAGAGGAACATTTAAAATAACAATTACCCCATGTATGATGTAGTTGTCCAGATGTCCTGCCCTAAAAGGAAGAAAGCAATGTGCATACCCCTAGAGTAAAGAATAATAAAACACATGTTTATTTTTTTTTCTATCCCCAATAAAGTTTAAGCATAGCTGAGCAGTTGTGCGCAGCTATGCTCAGCCTAGCTTACACATCCCAAGGAGCCAAATAGAAATATGCAGCCAAAATATGCAAATCGAGATAGTGTAGTGGTTAGAGCATCCACTTTGCATGCAGTCATTCATGGTTTGGGCCCTAAAGAAGGCTGTTCACTTTTATATGTGAAAGCAGTACTATTTCTTTTTTATAATTAGGCAGTAAATAATATATATATATATATATATATATATATATATATATATATATATATATATGTCAACCAGATTAGTGCAGTAGGTCCAAATGTGAGGTGTCACTATAATAAAGTTGTGAAACCCCCATATAAACACAAGTGTCCCATACAGTATAGTCCACACAAAATGTAATGTAATGAAAACACATAGGGGATGTGGTCAACATACATAACATAATATGTCATTTATGAGGAATCAACCTCACAATCCCGATAGTCTATAAACATAACATAATATGTCATTTATGAGGAATCACCCCCATAATCCTGATAGTCTATAAAAGGAAAGCTGAACAACGCTAACTTGTTCTCAGCTATGCTTTGCCAGTGTAAGCATTGCTGAAATTTAAATGCTAAGCAAGAATTAGCATAGCTATGTGGATTTGCGCACTGGTAAGCTGTGCTTAGCAACTTCCCCTTTAAGCAATGCTTACCCTAGCTGAGTGGGTTTGCTCATAGCTTAGCTTAGCTCAGTATATTCAAACTTATCCAATCACAGCAAAGGGTGGGAATTCAGCCCTATTTAAACCTTGCAGGCAGGAATACAGCCATAACCAGTTGTAGCTGATCAATGCAGGCACTATGGCTGGAGTTGGTGAGGGTAAACACTTTTTGGCACAGCATTGGGGCATTCAGGAGACCAGGGTCATGGTTGGACTCCTAATGAAAGACCATGAAGGGAGACTGCTGCAGGACCAGTACCAGGGCTCCCAATACAAAGCAGAGGCCTGGGACCATCTCACATGTGAGTTCACCAGTGCTACTGGAATCCCTTGGACTGGAGGGCAGGTACAGCACCATTATGCTAACCTCAAGCATAGGAAGAGGGAGCTCTTGGACCAGTGGACTCAAGATGCACGGGCATGGAATGTCCCAGAAGTGTGTAAGTATCAAAATCAATTATTGTGTAATAAATTTCAGCTTGAGTATGTGACTGATAGGTATGCATAATTGCTTCTTTATCTCCTGTACAGCTGCAGATGAGAGGGCAGCGAACATGGACAAACACACCAGCAGGCTGTTAAGGTTGCACTGGGAGGCTGGTGAGTAAAAGTCTAGCTTGCAGTATTCAGGGTAAATAAATAGCAAATAGTAGAATAAAGGACTGTTATCAGGTTACTAAAGTCTGTGTAAGGCTGATTAAAAGTAAAAACCCCAGACTGTTGTGTTTACTTTGTCATGTTGTGGTTGGGATATAAATGTGAACAAGTTCTGCACAGTAACCATGCCTCTGACAGCAAGAATGAAGTGAGGCTCATTTTACCAAGATTGTGGAGCTTGAAAACAGGTGTTCAATGTAATGAAATGTGCCATGCGGCAATATCTTAACCCTGAATAGAATGTGTAAACTAGAAAAGGCTATCCCCTGCACCATTGCTTTGTGTTAATCATTGCTTCTCAGAATGTAATATGTCAAAGTATGAATACTAGTGTTGAGCAGCTTTGCAAATGCCCTCAGTGGTATATTTTTAGTGAAATATGAGATTTTGTAGGACAGAACATACCTATGGCTACTGTAAAGGACAGAACTTCACTTCCTTCCCAGAATAAATGATTATTGTGTTGCATTGGAGTTGCTTATGCTAATTGGTATGATACTTATGTGTTTTTGGTATAAAATAACTGTTGTATGCAACCATTCGTGAAAGGTCAACACATATATTTTGCCTGAAAATCACAGTACAGTTGTCATTGCCTAGGTTTTTTCTCAGGACACAACTGCCTAAAGTGGGGACTGTCCCTTGCAAAGAGGGAAAGGTGGTAATCCTAATGAATACACAGTACAAGAACTATCTGCCATGCTTGAATATTGCAACTACAAGGTCAAATTGTGCAAACCAGACAGTACTAGGGAGAAATAAGTCAAGCAAGAATTAACAGTTCCTTGGTAGCTCATTGTGATGAAACACAACCTTGTAGTACCTTTTTTCACAAACAGGCATGGCTCAAATCCCAGGAGTGGTAGTAAGCTGTATGTATATTTTCACAGAACAATTATGTGAATTTGTGTAGAAACAGTCAGGTAGTAGTAACAGAAATTTCATCCACAGGTCTCCCAGGTAAGGAAATGTTTGTATTAGCTGTAATAAGGCTTTACTAACACACTCTCTGTGTACAACACTTCCACTGTCCAACATCAAGGCTGCAAATGACAGCAAGATAAGTACAAACAACAAGCACTTTGTTCCAATACATGTCCCTCAAGTGTCACACTGTCACGGCTAGTGGCCAATGCTGCCAATAACCAGGGAGACAGATAGAAACCCCAGCAGAGTATGTCAGAAGCACATCCAGCAAGCATGAGTGCAGAGCACCCCAGTCAGTGTCACATATGTAACTGTGAAGATGTGAATATGTGTAGAAACAGTCAGGTAGTGTTAACAGATATTTCTTCAACAGGTCTGCCAGGTAAGGAAATGTTCATATTAGCTGTAAGAAGCCTTACCCAATACACTGTGTACAATAATGCCACTGTCCAACCTCAGGCAATACGTAGATATAAAGTGAGGTCAGTACTGGAGAGTAATGAGAAATGATCTTTACAGTTACGGAAAATTGAAGCCTAGACAGTTGTTAATTGACATCTCTCTCTCTCCCCCACCCTTTCTGCAACAATACATCATACACATTTATGGGTATGTTCATCTCCAAACCTACTGTTGGGACATGAGTTCTATTGTTATACAAGTATTGAACCATTTTAATAATAATGTTCACTGTTCAACTACTATCATTGATGGCCTGTTGCTATCAATGTAACCTGCCGCCCGTTATAATGCCTACTGTGGTTCCATATATGCATGTGTTCTGTTTGCAATGCAACTGTTTCAATTCTGTTTTATGGTGTCATTTGGAACACCCATGCATGCTGTTATAACTAACCCTGAAATGTGTTGCTTATGACTAACCAACTTATTTTTTTAAAACAAAACACTATAGCACATCAGGGAAGGCAGATCCACCTGTCCCGCTTCATCTGGCCATGGCACCGGGGCCCAGCACGTATGGGGCCCCACCCGGACCGTCCCCTTTTGTTGGTCCTGCATCACCTTTGGGTGGAACCACCTCAAGGGATGGGGCTTGTCCACTCAGGAGTGGGTGCAGAGAGGAGACAATCACCCATAGTCAGGTCCAGGGATTGGTGCGCAGCGTCCTCCATTCAGAGTATGGGAATCAGCTCTGCTCGCTTGAGGTCCGCCTGTCACAATGGGAAGGTCAGCCTGCCCCTCCTGCTCAGCCCCCAGCACAGCTACCTTCGGGGCTGTGAAGGTGCAGTGGTGACTGTCCATGGGTGGGGACCTCAATCCCACTGTAATTATTTGGGGGCTCATGTGCATCCAATTCCCAACCACCCACTCTGTCCAAGGTGTTTACCCCCACGTGTCATATATACCACCCCTGTCTGCTGTCTTGTCAGTTTTCCTACCCCACTTACCTCCCAAAATGTACCTACTATCCTTCCCACTCTCACCTTAAAAAAGGGGCAATCTGCTCCCCCCAAAAAATTTTACCCCTTACATAGCTGTCTATTTCACACACTTGTCCACTGTTCATATGTAATCCAGTCCAACTGGCTTGACAACACATTAATGTTGTCCTCACTCCTCTTTCAGGGGTTAGAGTTTCCAAATTCACCTCCAAATTCCATAGACATGCACAGCTGTTGCTGTAGGAGAAATGCACAGCTATGGACCTTTCCTACACCCATCCTGCACATCCCTAGCTACTGTACTGGTGGTAAATCACACCTCATACACATGTTATGGCTATAGGCAACCTGTCATACTGTACCTCTCTCTGCATGCCCATTTTTCACTACTTTCCTATCGCCCCTTTTTTCTTTTCTTTTAAAGAAATTATCACTGGGGTAAATGGCTTTAAATGGGTTTGCACGATGCTAAGCGAAGCCTATATGGTATAAGCACCTGTTGGTTTAACCATGTGTTGGCATCACTTAGCATTATGCAAACCCTCTTACAACTGCTTGAAAGTGCCTTAATCACTCTGTATCCAACAGCCCTTGTTCTGCCCAGCAACAAAATGATCAGCCCTGCCAAGTATCAAACCCAGGATGCCGTGCACTACACTTCACAGCAACATACCACTAGATCATCTGAGCTGCAGGAATTACCCTTGCTTTTTCAAAGTTATCATGCAGTGTGGTTATTTAACATCAATGAAAAAAATCAGTCCCAAGTCTTGATCCCAGGACCCTGTACACTAGAGATAGAGCAACATACCACTACACCATCTGATCTGTAGGATTTTATTATGTTTATTCAGACATATCATGCAGTACAGTCAGTTTAACATAGGGAATGAACACTGGTGAATCAGTAATGATTTAAATGATGTATATATATATATATATATATATATATATATATATATATATATATATATATATATATACATACATACATACACACACACACATAGATATAGATTTAGATATACATTATTTGTCAATAACTTGCAGCACTGTCATACCCCAGAATACCTTAGTACAAGGAGTCTGGACCAAGCCAGCTGAAGTGTGGGGACAAGTGTATGGAAATAGAAACACATTGGTAATAATTTGGTAGATAAACTGTGGAAGTTGCTGCAGTAACACTGTCAGTCCTAATGTGTTGCATGCAATATCAGATGTCTGAGACATCAATTGACTGTCATTATGCAGTGAGTACACTCCACACATCACCCCACTGAATTGTCAGCAGTACACACCAATCATGGGAACCAGACCAAATATATGAACCAGACAACTGTACATCCCATGAACACCTGGAGAGTTGAGACCTATGAGTGCAGCTATTTAACATTAGGGAAACTGCACTGAGCTGACAAGCATGTCACCAAGTAACATCCAAAATACACTAGTAAAGGATGACTAGGATGTTCCCGCGGTCGGGGTTTGCCACAGCTGATTCACAGTACTCTCGTTCACCAATAATTCCACAGTAATCTCGTTCACCAATAAATCCACGCTGAAGGAAAGTTTCAAAGTTCCACAGCTATAATGGATATTTATTCTTTAAAACAGACACGAAAAACATACACAGTCAACAGTTCAGCAGTTTACCCGGGTTTCGTCCGCCAAGACGAACTTCATCAGAATGAATAATCTATTTGCTCAATCACTTAAATACACAGGTCCACCTAATTAATCAATTAAACCATTATAAAACATATTTCATTAATCATATTATCTACATTATTAATAAATATAAAAATGTTAATAAACATAATCAACATAAAACATATATATGTCTTTTAAAAAAGCTTTAATCTCATATGAAGAATCATATGACTGAATTAAAAAAATAATAAAATAATAATGTAAATATAAATAAATATAAATAAATGAATCTATATCCATATTTGTATTGTATCAAATTGTATAATATGTAGTATCCATAAATGTATTATATCAAAATATATTTATATATATATTATACCCTTATTCTGTTTGGGCCATTAAATATTATATGTATGCATACGGTATGAAATGATCTATACTGCTTCTATATTTCACTCCCTTTAATTTCCATGAAAACTTATACATTTCCCAGTCTAGTATATTATGGTGTAAATTTGAATAACAAATAAGAATAACAAATATATTCTACCACTCTAAATACTGATTTAATTGTGGGAAATATAAATTTGTTTACCATTAGGGTATACTATACTATATTATGACCTACCCTTGATGTGATTCTTTCTAAGAATGGGTTTAATGGTACAATATTCATTCAACCCAGGCCAATTGTGGGCATTCAATAGAATCTGCCATCTTAATTCCTGCACATCCAAATCATATTTTGTATATCTCCCCTGCGCATCATATGGTATATGTTCGATGACACAAAATTTAAATTTGTGGTTTGTATATAATTGAATATGTCTAACTAGGGCATTCGTGGCTTTCATATGCTGGATATCTAGTAGGTGCTCTTTAATTCTATTCCTAAATTTTCTACCAGTTTTCCCTATATAAAACGCTTTGCAGTATTGACAAAGTGCAACATATATAACATTCGAAGTGTGACAGTCAAAATGTCCTTTGATTTTTATATTATATGAGTTAACCATCAGCTTTTCTTTTGTGTCATTAATATAATTACATGTTGTACATCTACCACATTTGAAATTGCCTATGGGTCTATTAGTTTTATGTCTCTGTGATTCTATATTATTCTCAAAATATTCTTTGAAAGATGTGTCTTTTTTATACACAAACTTAAACGGCCCTTGAAATATTTGTGCCATGATATTATCATTTATAAATAATCCCCAGTTTCTTTTAATGATGTTCTTAATGATTTGGGAAGAATCATCATATACAGAAATATAAAGGGGTATCTGATTTTTGTTTTCATTGTTCATATTACTTATTCCATTGTTGTAACCATGGCACAATATAGCCTGATATATTCCTGCATTTCTCTTATTCTTGACTTCCTGTTTGATTGTTTCACATAAGACTTTAGGATAACCCCTATTTAAAAACATATTTTCCATAAACTCCAATTCTTGAATGAAATCCCCCTCTTCACTAATCATTCTGGCCGCCCTGACCATCTGACCCTTGACCACTCCCTTTTTCTGGTGGTCAGGGTGCCAACTGTCATAGTGGAGGTAAGAATTTGAGAAGGTCGATTTTCTATGAATGTTTGATTTAAGCTGTCCACTATTCCTATCATATGTTAACTGCACATCCAAATATGAAATGTTTTCATAACCTATATGATGTGTGAATTTCAAAAATCGAACATTGTGATTTATATACTCAAGAAAGGCATTTAGTGCCATTTCATCATTGTCCCATACTATAAAAATATCATCCAAAAATCTAGAGTATATTTTAATATGTTGTTGAAATGAGCTATTGAAAACATAATTGTATTCCCAATATGTCATTATTAATATATATATATACATACATGGCATGGCACACACACATAGATATAGATTTAGATATACATTATTTGTCAATAACTTGCAGCACTGTCATACCCCAGAACACCTTAATACAAGGAGTCTGGACCAAGCCAGCTGAAGTGTGGGGACAAGTGTATGGAAATAGAAACACATTGGTAATAATTTGGTAGATAAACTGTGGAAGTTGCTGCAGTAACACTGTCAGTCCTAACGTGTTGCATACAATATCAGATGTCTGAGACATCAATTGACTGTCATTATGTAGTGAGTACACTCCACACATCATCCCACTGAATTGTCAGCAGTACACACCAATCATGGGAACCAGACCAAATATATGAACCAGACAACTGTACATCCCATGAACACCTGGAGAGTTGAGACCTATGAGTGCAGCTATTTAACATTAGGGAAACTGCACTGAGCTGACAAGCATGTCACCAAGTAACATCCAAAATACAGTCACAACAACACATTACTACCCCAAAGCAGCTTTGGGGAATTATATATGCATTAGCTACTACAGCACATACTACAGGAAGGGAACTGTACTGACAAACAGACACCGGTGTGAAAGTGCATACACACAACCGAATGCAACACAGTCACAGCTACATACCAGTAAGCCTAACAAATAATACAGTACAATGGCTGTGTGGACAGATATATCCTCCATGAGAGTCACACAATACCCTTACATATCCTGTGCCAGGTCACAGTGTAACCGAAATTGTGGGGGTGGTATGGGATATGTCTTAAAATACCCATACAAACATGTACTGCTGATAGACCACCAATAACTGGAGCAGCATACACAGTTGGATACAAAGGGACCCATGCCACTGACATCTGCCATCTCCCCCCCTACACAGTATAACTAAGTACACAGTACACTGCTACAAAATCAGGATAGGCCATACACAATGGCCAGACATACACCAAGCTCTTAGCAAAATAACAGAAATGACTGAAGATAGTAAACTGAAAAACAACCAATCAGTAATCCACACAAATGTACTATACTCTGATGTCTCGGCCAACGCCTTCAAGTATTCCAACAGTACAAAACATACTTGCCTTAAATACAAGAAGCAATTAACACTTAATTACATATTTAAACAGCGGCTAATTCCACTCCTCAGTTAACCCCCTAGGGGATCAAGTATCAAATGTTAACATGTAAATTGATTCTTTACATAACAATGGTTCTGTTATAAGTGTTCTATCAAACTGAAAAACAGACATTTTCCAAAAAGTACCTCATAACCCACTATCATCCCCATGGTGAAATGTATTAAAATGTTCAGCCATAGAACTTTTGTCTTTCTTATTAGTAATATCTCTCACATGTTCTAACAGCCTAATTTTAAAACACATCTTACTCTTCCCACATAAAATGTGTTACTAGGGCATTTAAGAGTGTTCTCTATACACCAACCTCTTGACTGTGCAGGTTCCACATGTTGTCCATCCTTTGCACTCTTATGTATGACCCCTACCCCACAACATGTGTGGGATTCCACATCACTGTGATGATAGCAGGAATGACAGCACTAAATAATGACAGACCATACGTATCAAACTCTTACTGCATGACATCTGGACAAAGCCTGGCATATATGTGGAGGACAGAGGCCCAAACAGAGGGCCATATTTGAACTATTGCTGTTATACACTGAGAATTTTGCAGGTGTTACAAGGTTGGTTATAACATATCTTTTATGAGGGATATGAAGTCAGCAACACAAATGGATGTTGCCATTTACTGATAATCACCAGAGTATGCCAAGGATTTGCTAGGGACAACACATGTCTGGGGAACAAACTAAACATAACACACAAACCTCTGGCCATTATGTGGATAGCCGTACAGTTGACAGCTTTGCATATGCAAACCTTTGTCAGACTGAAATCCATGCAGAACTAGCATGTCCAGACAAACCCTGTAAAACTAGCAGTATTAAAACCATATAACAGCAATACTCACATTCTGTCCCCAAGTTTGAAACCTTCTCCACCATTTAGTTAGCCTGTCTCCACAAGTCTTGTTGTAAGAGTTATTCCCATCTGCTGTCTGTAACACTGTAGCTCACACACCTCCAGGATGTCTTCCTCACAGGCAAGGTAAAGGGACAATGCCCTCATGACATAGTCAATTATAGGAGTGTGTTGCCATGACATTGGCTATTGGAAGAACTGCACAGCTGTTCTGCATGCAATTAGCAAGTGGGGAACAACAGTTGGTGCACAGGCCATCACCTGGTCAAGAGCATTACCTACAAAAGGTAAGCTGCCACCTATTCAAACCAGCTGTATACCAGACGTTTACAGAGAAACAAAACAAACAAAACAATGGTAACTGCTACAGATTACACATTGCACTGTAAAAAGAAGGTATGTGAAACAAGTAAGCATGTAATTGAATGTAGTATGTGTTCTGTAATAATGGAAAATATGAGTTTGGAAGAATATGTCTCAACAAGAAGTGCTATACTGATGTCCTGTTGAACAGCACATATGGCCATAGCATCTGGCTCTGTCTGCAGTGACATAGACCACAACTAAGGATCCTGACTCACCCCAAGAAAGGACAGCTCATGTATGACAACCACTGGAGTGTCTGTCAAATACTACTGACTGTGCCACTGCTAGGCCAGCTACTGGGATGTTGTACATTATTCATATGTTATCTTTGAATAGGAGTATGATACACATGTTTGTCTTGTAAATCTAAGAGACCTATATACAGCATGTGCATAGTAAAGTCCTGTTGCAGAAGTGTGTGTTGAACTGCATGTGATATAGTGAATTCATACCATTCAACTGTACAGTGTTCTGCTGGACAATAAGCACATCTGTGACTGATATCTGTAGTCAAATACAAATATACCTGTGTTATGTCAGCCAAACCATTGGCAAGTCTGTGAACAATGATATTGTAACATAATAGCCTAGTTATGACTGTTGGACATCCTGCAGGTTATCACTGTGATGTCAAAGCCTATTGTGCAATGGACTTACTTATGTATGGTGCAGCTATATTAATACAGTGTCAATACTGATGTGCTTTTGCCACCCATTTTTGTGTGCCATTGTCCAGAAGTCCTGCTATAGCAGGTGGAGAGGTATGACTGAGCAGCAAAACTGTAAATACAGTGTGCCATATTAACATAGAACAGAAATGTATACCAGGTATCCCCTTTGCACATGTATGTATGTGTATGTTCAGCTGGAAGGCACAAAACAAATAACATGGCTTGCAAGCAGTCAGGTAAATAGGTTGTGCATGTTGTACATGTGTGTAATAGTGTCAGTGCATACAACAGACATAAATGTATACAGCTACTGGTTATTGCATTGCCTTGACACTGATATGGGTACTAGAATAGGCATGATTATTAGGTTGTAATCATAGAAGTGTCCAACTGTGTTATGATCCTCTTTCCATGCCTACCACTAACAGCTATATGAACACCTATATACAGTGGATATCAAAAGTGTACACACCCATTTTGAAATGCCAGGTTTGTGTGCTGTATGAAACAGAGACTATAGAAAATCATTTCAAAACATTTCCCACCTTGATTGTGACCCATAACCTGTACAATTTTATTGAAAAACAAATCTGGTAGGGGAGACAATTTAAACATAACATATGTACTATATGCTGGCTGCATACATGTGCACACATGTAGACTAATACTTTGTTGATGCACCTCTTGCTGTAATCACAGCATTCTGTCTTCTTGGGTACACACCTGCCATCAATTAAAGAGACTCTGATTAACCCCAAATAATGTTCAGCTGTCCTACTAGGATTTAGTTGACATTTACCCAGTTGCCTACTAAAGCAAAAGCCATGTTTTGCAGAGAGCTTACAAAGCCTCAAAGGGGTCTCATTGTGGACAGTTATCAGTCAGGAGAAGAGTAGAAAGTGTCCACATCATTGGATATACCATGGAATACAGTGCAGACAGTCAGCATTGGATATACCATGGAATACAGTGCAGACAGTCATCAGACAGTCAACATTGGATATACCATGGAATACAGTGCAGACAGTCATCAGACAGTCAGCATTGGACATATCATGGAATACAGTGCAGACAGTCATTAGACAGTCAACATTGGATATACCATGGAATACAGTGCAGACAGTCATCAGACAGTCAACATTGGATGTACCATGGAATACAGTGCAGACAGTCATTAGACAGTCAACATTGGATATACCATGGAATACAGTGCAGACCGTCAACATTGGATATACCATGGAATACAGTGCAGACAGTCATCAGACAGTCAACATTGGATATACCATGGAATACAGTGCAGACAGTCATCAGACAGTCAGCATTGGACATACCATGGAATACAGTGCAGACAGTCATTAGACAGACAACATTGGATATACCATGGAATACAGTGCAGACAGTCAGACAGTTAACATTGGATATACCATGGAATACAGTGCAGACAGTCATCAGACAGTCAACATTGGATATACCATGGAATACAGTGCAGACAGTCATCAGACAGTCAACACTGGATATACCATGGAATACAGTGCAGTCATCAAACAGTGGAGAAGATATGGGACAACAGTGATGTTGAAAACAGCTAGGCATCCATCCAAAAGGGATGAAACGACAAGACAGCAACTGGCCATGGAGGCTGCCAGTGTACCTACAGCAACACTGAAGGAGCTTCAGGAATGTCTGGCAAGTCCTGGGTGTATACTACATGTGTCAACAATCTTCTGTATTCCCCATATGTCTGGCCTAATGGGCAGGGTAGCAAAATGGAAGCCTTTTCCTACACAGAAAATGTCCAGGGCCACACAAACATTGCCAAACACTACATCAAGTCTCCCAAAAGCATGTTGAAAAATGTGTCATAGTCTGATGAGACCAAGGTTGAACCTTTGGCCCACAATTCCAAAAGGGTATGTTTGGCCCAAAACAACAATTTGCATCACAAAAAGAACAGCATCCCCCCGGTGAAGCAGGGTGGTGGCAGTGTCAGGCTTTATTTATTATTTTATTTATTTATTTATTTATTACATTTATTAACCGGGTAGTGTCCAACTTGGTTAAAAGCCCGTTTTCCATGGAGACCTGGGGAGAAAAGCTCCAGCTCAAGCTTTGGTGCTGCTTTTCTTAATCTGAAACTGGGCCTTTAGTTACGGTGAAGGGGATTATGAACAGTTCCAAATAACAATCATTTTTGTCCCAAAGCCTACAGTCATCTGCTAGAAAGCAGAAAACAAAGAGGGATTTTACCTGTCAGTATGACAATGACCCCAAGCAGTCATCCAAATCAACAAAAGAATGGTGTTGCAAGATGAAAAGTACAGTTTGGGAATGTGCATGCCACTGCCCAGACCTACATCCAATAGTAAAATGTGTGTTGGCCTGAATAAGGCTGTGCACAAGAGATGCCCTCACAAATTGACACATTTGTAGCACTGTTGCAAGGAAGAGTGGGCAACTATTACCAAGTGAAGATGTGCCATGATGTTAGACTCCAACACAAGACAAATTAATGCTGTAATCATCTCCACAGGTGCGTACACAACGTATCAGTTTAAGGGTGTGCACATTCATGCAACCGACTTATTGTACTGATTTTAATTTGCATATGTTTTCCCATAACAGATTATGTTTTCAATTGAATTGCACAGGCTATAGGTCACATTAAAGGTGGGAATTGTTTTGAAATGAGTTATTGTGGTGTCATGTTATGATAGCACAAAGACCAGATTTTGTAACAGGGGTGTGTACACTTTTATATCCACTGTAGCTGTTGGGACTCAGCAATACCTGACCTGTAAAACCCCCCTCCATCAAGGTAGAGTAATCCCCTTTGGTGGACAGAAGCAATACACAAACCATATAATAGGCTGCTATATTCTCTGTACAGAGCCACATAGGTGCAGGCAACAAATTGGAAGCATGTCCACCTCTGTCTGAACAAGCATGTAAGTTCACAGGTGACTCCCTGTAAGGCTTACTATGACTACAAATCAGACATATCCACATCACCAAGGCCAATCACAAGGGTGTCGCCACATATGTTGTCAGTCTCAGAGGCAACACAATTCACCCTGTGCTGGTGGTAAATCACACCTCATACACATGTCATGGCTATAGGCAACCTGCAGTAGACAGGTTAGGTGGGAACATCACCACCCTATCACTCCCATTCATATAGGTGATATGAACATCAACTGCACCTCTCCCCTCATCAGTGGTGGGCAGGTACATATTGCCTAATGAGGGCAACAACAGCAAGTCTCCATGGGGCCTGATAACATCCCTGTCTGCCTCCTACATGAATGCTCACAGCTCCATCACACACTATAGTCAAATACAGCCTTGGCACCATTCACATCCCATCCACATGGAAGATGGCCACTGTCATCCCTCTACACAGAAATGAATGGGGAATAGAGGGTTATGTAATTAACTGTCCATCATTGGCGGGAATATGACACATCAGGGCCAGGAGTGCAATGCAAGGTGATATTGTTGTGATAGATTAGAGGGTTAGGGTGTAGTTGTGAGTGTGGCAACTAATATCCACTGTTGATGTGCAATTTGACAACTGTATGAGGTCCTCTGACGTGTTTTCCTGTTTATGTCTTCCAGGTGCAATGCAGAGGCCAAGAATGGCTGCATTTACAGAGGCAGAAATTACAGTCATAATTGAAGCTGTAACACAGCAACATGCTATCCTGTTCAGTCAAACACCACAAGATCTGTGGGAGAGGACCGCCCTGTGGAACGACCTTGTCCACAGGGTAAATTATGTCGGCCTGCACAGCTGAATGTATGAGCACATCTGACATTGTGATACCAACCTCATACAATCTGTGGATAGTGAGGGATCGCCTATCCACAGATGGGGGCCCATCCATCTAGGCCCCACTGACACCCACCTAGGAGCTCCTCACCAGCCTTGGGGAACCCACCCCAAGCATCCTACAGGAGGCAGAATCAAGCATTGTGGAGGTGGGTTGCATCCACACAATGGACAAGGATCGTGCAGGTAAGGCCCCAGTGCACATTACTAGAATAGTGTAGCATACATACTTGTATCTGTATAGTATCTATATGTTAGATAAGATAGTAGGTTTTGATGGGGTTTCATAATGCACAAAAGTGCACATCTATTGTGATGGGCAGCATATTTTGTAGTATTGGGGGTTGTACTGTTAATGTGCAGAAATGCTGCTTCCACCCTGTACCAAGGCCACATATGAGTCTGCTGACAGTACCTCTCTCCCACAACTATTTATGTCCCTCTGGTTTACAAGTGGGACAGCAGCTGGTGAGTATGGAATTGTTTTGTTGTGGTTTGCCAATACCCTAGGGATGTTATGGCCATGCTATTTGCCATGCACACAACTATTACCCTAGCCATATTTCATGATGTGCATGTTCACTTTTGTTGGTGTTAACTGCAGTGCATCACAGTGGTCACCATGGGGGCATATCTGAAGGGTATGTAACATTCCTGTAGCATACCTCACAACCTGTCAGTGCAAGATGTCTGGACAGAGACCAACAAAATGGGCGGACAAATGGGCTATAGTAGGGACATGTATGGAACATTAATCTTATACAGTGGATACAACAGTGTAAACAACCCTATTAAGATGCCAAGTGTTTCTGATATATACCACAACAGACCACAATATTACATTCCACACCTTTTCCAACCTGTAATGTGACTATAACATGAACAATTAACTTGTAAAACAGACAAATATGTTAGGGCAACACGTATGAGGTATACAAACCATACAATACGCTGGATGCATATGTGTGCACACCTTCCAAATAACATATTGTGGAGGCAGCTTGTGATGTACTGACAGCATTCACTCTACTTGGGTACACACCTGCCATCAAGCACAGGGACTCAATGTAACACCAAATAACAGTCTGCTGTCCATGCAGTATTTTTATGACATTTGCTCAGTTGCCTGCAACAGAAACAGCCATGGCTTGCAGACATCTTACAAAGTGTCAAAGGGATCTCATATCTCAAAGGTATCAGGAGTAGGGTATAACAACATTACCACAACATTGCATATACCATGGAACACAGTGCAGACAGTCATCTACAGGTGGATTAACTATGGGGCAACAGTGCTGTTGAAAACAATCGGATGTCCCTCTCAAACAGATGAAAAGACATGTTGAGAACTGGTCAGGGAGGCTGCCATGAAACATGCAGCAACACTGAGGGAGTTGCAGGAATCTCTGGCAAGTATGGGTTGTGTACTACATGTGGCAACAATTGCACAGATTCTGCATAAGTCTGGCCTATGGGGTAGGGTACGCAGATGGAAGCATTTGCCCACACCACACACCATCCAGGGCTGTGTACAAGTAGCAAAACATAACATCAAGTCTCCCAAAGGCATGTGTTGAAATGTGTAAAGGTGTAATGAGACCAAGGTTCAAACTTACAGACACTATCCCTAAAGCTACATGTGGAGCACAAGCAATACCTCACTTTACCTGAGGACCACCATCCACACATTGAAGCACACTGGTGGCAGTGTCCAGCTGTGGGGTTGTTGTTCATTAGCTGGAAATAGGCCTCCAGACATGGTGGAGGGAATTATGAACAGTTCCAAATAACACTTACGTGTGGTCCAAAGCCATCAAGCATTTGCAAGACAGCTGAGGATGGAGAGCGGCTTCAGCTTCCAACATGACAATGACTTGAAGCATGCATCCAAAACTAGCTAAGAATGGCTCCATCTAAACACAATCAAGTGTATGAAGTGGGCCAGACAAAGCCTAGACTTAACACCAATAGTAAACCCCCAGTGTGACCTCCAGTGGCTGTGCACATGAGCTGGCCTTGCAATCTGACAGAGTTGGGGGACCTTTGTAGGGAAGACTGTCCAAATTATGCCAAGTCAAGATGTGCCATGCTGATATACCCCTTCCCAGGAAGAGTGACTGCTGTAGTTCATTTAACAGGTGCTTCAACAAAACATTGGTTTCAAGGTGTTCACACTTATGCAACCACCATATCTTATGCATCTCATTCAGTATATTCAAAACTAACACATCTGTTTGTTTCTTGATTGGATTGCACAGGTCATATGCCACATTTAAGTTGGGTAATGTTTTCAAATGCAGTAATGTGGTTTAATTTTATATCATACAATAGCCTGGCATGTCAACAGGTGTGTGTACTCTCCTCATATCCATGTTAAGCTTTGAAGGTCATTGGTGTAAATGGATTTTATTGCACATACATGCACTGCTGATGATGAGATCTGCAAATCAAATGTCAGTCATTGATTAGTGACATCGGTCCTCATATCATTCCAGTTATGTGTCAAACACATAGGGGTTGTGATGAACAGAGCAAGCATAACGGCCAGACATCGACACATTCAGTAATGATTTGTAAAGTTGTGAGGTATGGTGTACAGTACATACCAGTGTACTGTACAGGTGCACAGCAATAATGTGTACACGGGTGCAGTGTGTTCCAGGGGAAAGCCATCACCTACTAACATGACTCATGCATCCTAGAGATGTAGATTGTTAGTAACAAGGATTAAGAATGGCTGCAATGCATGATGTTGAGTGCCATGTGTCATGCATGTCAACTGTTGGGTAATGTGAGGTCTGTGTAATATCTTTGTGCTACCTCACCTGTAAGTGTGTGTGTGTGTGTGTGTGTGTGTGTGTGTGTGTGTGTGTGTGTGTGTGTGTGTGTGTGTGTGTGTGTGTGTGTGTGTGTGTGTGTGTGTGTGTGTAAGCCAACCATAATGTACAGGTATTAATTTACATATATTGTCTTCCCCCCACAGGTGGCGATGGAGCCCTCTCGCTTGGAAACTGATGTGTCTTTGCAGACTCTGACAATGATGATAGGCACAGTGAGGCACAGGCGGGGTTGTCAGGGGCTGAATATGTGCCATTGGTTGGCATCCCAATTTTGCCCATCCCATCTCCGCACATAGTCACAATGCCCACACATACCCCATCACTAGTGGCCATAGATAAGGGACAGTTGGGTGGTGGCATGGGACAGGAAAGTGTGGTGACTATGGCAAGTGTGTCTGTAGACACCAGCTATAGCTATAACAGGCAAGGTCCCACACAGGCAGACGGACAAGGGTGCTTGTAGGATGACTGCTGCTCATCATGCCCCTGCCACAAGTGCCACAGCAGATGTGACCAGATGCATGTCTTGGATGATCATGGAGGTGCAGGCACATGTTGAATGTAACATCAGACAGATACTCAAGGTCACGAATACTACTCTTCCTGCTACATGTGACAACATCTGTGATCTTGCATATGCCCACTGTTATTATATTGAGGTCATGGATAGACGGTTAGGTGAGATGGTGGCTATCCTTGACCATGGGATGTCTGTGATACAGCATGTGGTGGGAGTTGGCCATCAGCCACATGGACGTAGGACAGCACCATGAACAGCTGAAGGTCTCCGTGGCCATGCAACATCTCGCTCCCATACTGGCAGTACCAGCAGCATGACTGCAGGGAGGTTGCTGTCCACACCACAATGCAGCAGAGCATGGGCACATGGTCCTGGCCGGTCCCAACAGGGACACGGATCTAGCAGACAGCAGTCACCATCAGGAAGTAGTACTGCATCTGGCCTTGGGCCCGGTGGTGCCAGTGGGACTCCTGGCAGGCCCAGTTCCCATGTCCTTGGCCAGAGATGGTGAACTGTACATCCTGCCATGTACAGTCCACAGCTGTCCAACATACCCCTGTGTAGGGCAGCCACATGGTGGGACTGTGTGCATCCATACACACACACACACACACACACACTCACACACACACATCTTCAGAGCCAGGGCACCTCCATACTTACACACACCACCTCTGCATGACCATTTAATAAACAACCCCCTAACCCATACACATGATGTCAACCAAATGGCTCAGCCTAGGCCTCTGGCAAACCCACACCACACCCTGTGCATATGGTGATACCAGTGCCACATCCCTGTCATCCATACCATTAATGCAGGGACATGCTAACATGGTTCTGATGCACAGGGTGAACTTAGTACAGTTTAGCAATGTAATGCTGTGTAACATGTTGTCAGCCAGCATGTTTAATGATTACACGTCAGAGTGTATAGCTGTCCAGACATGATTCATTATTGTTGTCATTAACACTGACTGAATGTGGTCTCCATAATGTATTCTCTTTGTATTCTAGGTCAGCAGGATGTGGCCCTGCAGTCATTACCTACAAGGGGTATGGCAGTGTGGTAACACATTGAGTGTGTCATATCCACTTTACAGCTGTACACAATTAACATGTCTGCATAACAGTTATTGCATGTGCACATAGCTGATAATCAGCTGAGGGGTGTTAACAGGTAAATACATGGCTGATGTCAGCAACTCTTGTACAGTGGACAATGGTAAGTGCAGTGGGTGGCACACACCAAAGATTTGTGAATGCCACACACACAGATGGCAGTGTGTTAATGCAACACACGGAGAATACTGTTCTTGCGCACGCACACATACACACACACACACACACACACACACACACACACACACACACACACACACAATCATGATTGTCAGTGTAGGGTTTGAAACCCCTATCCATCTATTTAGTGGTAGTACAGTGTTAGGTAGTTATCGCAGGGGGCACAGAGCTCATAGTGTGTTGGGTTTCCAAACTACATGTACAGTGATTAACATCATGTGCCCCTGTAAGGTATGGCAATGGGTGGTGTAGTTGGAGTGACAGTTTCTTAATACTGTCACACACAAATCTGCACACTCCCAAACACTGCTGTACACACCAATGCAGACACACAAGTGAGCAAGTACTGTCAATAGCAGCCCTGCCTCTCTAGCTCCTCATTCCATGCAGTTACATAGCCGTTGCACACAGCACAGGGCATAAAGGTCTGCAGAGTGTGTACAGATACCTTTATAGTTGATGTAAAAAGCAGTCCTTGTACAGTGGAAAGTTGGAAGTGTGCTGGGAGTACCATAACCTAAAACTGTTAACCAAGTCCATTCAATAGATATATACCTAAATCAGACACACTACCAGAATACTGGTCTTGTACACACACACACATTTGCCAGCACTGAGATTAGAACCCCTACATATCCAGTTATTGCTACTAATGTGTTATGCCTTAATTGCATGCACCACAGAGCTTGTAGGGTGAAATGCATTCCTAGGTTCCTGTAAAGTGAACAACATTACCAGGCCCTGTACAATATGGCAATGGAGATGTACTGGGTGAGAATGGCCCCAAAATACTGTCACCTACTGAAATATGCACAATGACGAACAAGGATTCACTCATACACACATTTGCAGGACCTGAGGTTAGCAGCCCTGCCTATCTCATCAGTCAGTATATACTGTTATGTAGTTCCTGCACACAGCACAGCCCTTATTGGGGTGGAGAGTGTCATCAGTTACCTGTACAGTTGATGGAGACAGTGAGCCTTGTACAGTAGACCTTGGGACATGTACTGGGGGTAACATGGTATAAAAATGTAAAACCCACTGCCCACATTGGATATAGTACTCAGTAAAATACAGGATACTGTTCTCACACACCCACAATCACACATTTGCCAGTACTGAGATTAGAACCCCTGCCTATCTAGTTATTGCTACTACAATGATATGCATTTATCACACGTGCCATGGAGCTAGTAGGTGAAGGCTATTCCATGACTCTCCTAAGTTGAGCAACATCACCAGCCCTTGTAAAGTATGGCAATATGCAGTGTATTTGGAGAATGAGGCCTCAAAATGCTGTCTCCAACAAATATGCACCCTCACAAAGACTTGCACACACACACGCACACGCACACACACACACACACACACACACACACACACACACACACACACACACACACACACACATACACACACACACATACTCACATTTGCCAGGACTCAGAGTGGAACCCCCACCTATCTAGTCATTGGTAGTGTAGTGTTATGTAGTTACCGCAAGCTCCAGTGAGCCTATAGGGTGAAGAGTGTCACAAGGTACCTTTAAAGAGAATTACATCAACAGCCCTTTCTAAGTATGGCAATGGGGGTGTAGTGGGTGAGAAGGGCCTCAAAGTATTTTCAACTACAAGTTTAAAAACTCACAAACACTGTTATACTCAGTCATGCATGCACACGCATTTGTCAGTACAGAGGTCCATAGGTTCAGGTGTTCATAGGTGTGTACCAGGCTAATGTCCATGGAGCTATGGGACAAGTAGGCCATGTGAGTACCCTGGCATCATGCCACATGACATTTGTCAGCAGTGTGTCTATCAACTACTGCCACTTGAGTGATCCCCAGGGTGACTGTTAAATTCACTATCCGCTCATCTGGATTTCTCTTGAAGAGGGCCAGTGAGGTGCTCCGATTGACATGTATGCAACATATATCACATAACGTGGACAGGGTCTGGGTATGTACCTGTCCCCAAGCATGCTCTGTTGAATGTGGTAATGCAGCTGAGGTATCCATGGCAAGAGGTGCATACAGAATGGGGTTTCCTAGCTGTGGCATTCGTAACATAGCTGGGCAGACATGGCATTGTCAGTCAAGCAAGGATCACCTGTAGGTAGCCAAGATGTGACAGGGAAAACTTGGAGGTTTTGGGCTCTTTCCATATAGAACATTTGTTTCATGCCTAAGGTCCTACATGTAAGGTACACTTGCAGCCTACCCAGTTGTTGAAGGTGTCTAGTGAGTTACATGGCAAATGGACCATTGTTCCTGATGATTAGCCTAATGAGTGGAGAGTAGAGGGAGACATTGACCTCTTCCTTCCTGGATGAAGCACTCTTAGCTATGCAGTGTGCCACATGGAAGGACTTTCTGTCCACAGTGGCGATGTGGTGGTCAGAAGAGAGGTTGCTGTCAACCTGTGTTCCCAGACCTCCTATAAGGCCTTCTGTGTCCAGTGGACTACCAGCAATGTGGTCATTTGTGGGAAGCACATTGATTCATCAGGGGATTGCTACATATTTCTTGCCATTGAGCCTAAGGCCAGTGTTCTGACAACAGTTGGAGATGTCACTGGCAACTTTATGCAAGATGTAAACACATTATGGAGATGTAAACATAGCCTCCAACTTGCAATTGTCTGCAAACATTGTTAGCCAGAGTCCAAGTGTCCACAGCTACCACAACAGTAGCTGACAACAGTGGACCCTGTACAGTGGACATTTGGTAGTGTACTGGGTGGAACACACAAAAGTGTAGCAAACCCACCCCCCAAATGGATATGGATCACAGCATTACACACACACACACACACACACACACACACACACATATACACACACACACACACACACACACACACACACACACACACACTCACTTGCCAGGAATGAGATTCAAACCCTTAACTATCTAGCATTACACATGTATCACATGTGCCACAGAGCTTATAGGTTGTAGGTCATCCAAACATACCTCTAAGGTCAGTGACATCAGCATCCCTTGTAAAATATGACACTTTGACATTTACTGGTTGTGGACAGACCCAAAATACTTTAACCTACAGATACACACACACACACACACACACACACACACACACACACACACACACACACACACACACACACACACACACACACACACACACTTTTCCATTTGCCCAGACTGAGATTAGAACTCCTACCTAACTAGTTTATTGTACTATAGTATTACACAGTTATCGCAAACAACACACAGCTTATAGGGCTGAGGGCTGCCCAAAGGTATCTTTAAAGGTGACTGACATCAGCAGGAGTGTAAGACAATGGGAAGTATACTGAGTGTGAATGACTGCAAAATCATTATCCTATAAACACACACACACACACACACACACACACACACACACACACACACACACACACACACACACACACACACACACACACACACACACACTCACACAGACACATGTTTCCATTTGCCAGGACTGAGATTAAAACCCATACCAAACTAGTTTATTGCACTATAGCATCACACAGGTATTGCAAATGCCACACAGCTTATAGGGCTGAGGGGTGCCCAAAACTATCTTTAAAGTTGACTGGCATCAGCAGGAGTGCTAAAGTAGGGCAATGGGAAGTATACTGATTGTGAATGGCCTCAAAATCATTACCCTACAAACACACTCTCACACAAACAGACGCACCTTTAAATTTGCCAGGACTGAGATTAGAACTGCTACATAAATGGTTAGTGGTACTATAGTGTTACACAGTTATCACAAGTGCCACAGAGCTTGTAGAGCTGAGGGCTAACAAAAGGCATTTCTACGGTGAATGACATCAGCACATCTTGTGATATAGGGCAGTGGGATGTGTACTGGGTGGGTATGGACTAAAATAGTAATTTCTACACACACACACACACGCACATACACAAACACACACACACACACACACACACACACACTTGCGAGGACTGAGATTAGAACCAATACGTATCTACTTATTTCTAGTATGTTACAAATTTATTGCACAAGCTATTGAGCTTACAGATCTGAGGTTTGTCCAAAGGTACATCTAAGGTGACACACATCAGCAGATCTTCTAGAGTGGGGCTATGGGATGTGTACTGGGTGGAAAAGGCCTCATAATGGGACTCTCTCTGTCACTGTTTCTCTCTTCCCCATGTCTATGTGTGTGCATGCTTGATATAATGTAGTATGCTGACCTTAGATATGTGTGTGTATCACACAGAATGGATGCAGATTTACCACATATGTGCCACCTACAGCTGCCTGTGGGTTTTCCTATCCAATTTGTGTGTGTGTGTGTGTGTGTGTGTGTGTGTGTGTGTGAATGTAAATGGTTTACATATTGGTGTGTGTGTGCACAGACATCTGCAAATAACAGATATCTACAGTCCACTGTGGTTTCAGACATGGGCTTAATTTCTCTAAGTGTAGGAACATGCCCAGTATAACCTTCTATACTGAGTGAGGGAATCGATTCCAGGGAGAGTTGTACTCCAGTCCAGGAGTTTGTGTGCTACAGCTAAACCTAGCAACCTGTTTCTGCAGGATAACTGTAGATAGGTTGCCAATATGGAGACGCAATGGGCCAAATATAGGGGGATACTGTAACTATGGTTCTTATTACTGTCTGTGTTGCTGGTGTAACGTGGTTGGTTTTAGCAGATATTTTCTGACACATGTACTGTTTTACACTGTAATGTATTGTGTCATTAACTACTGACAGATATCATTGGTTGATCACAGTTATTTACCAGGGAAATACAAGAGGAATGAAGCTGAGACCAATATTCTGAGGCAAAGGCTAGACATTCTGGCACAATCCCTCCATTGTGAAGGGGTGTCTACAGCCAATTAACTGATGGGTCTGTGTAAATAGTCCAGCACCTTGGTGGTATGCTGGCTGGAGATCCCCTTGTTGTGCATTTCTCAACTTAATTGAATGGCCATATCCTGGTGTGGGCATTCCTCTCAACAGTACAGATTTTCCCAGGTTATCCAGAGCCAGGCCTCATATATCTGGTCAGTTTCCCTTCACATTGTGGTTTACAAGCAGGTTTGTTGCTATTCATTCAAAGGTTTGCAGTCAAGGGGAAGTATGACCAGACATTAGAGTTTCAGACTTCACACCCTCCATGACATCCATGCTTCTACACTCCCTTTGTTATTCTATCCTGTTCCTAACATTATGACAGCAGTATCTCTGAAGTATTCCTATGGTTGGGCCTTTATCCCAGCAGTAATTATGACTTGGTCCACAGTTTTTACCCTAGGATGTGGAGAGGCATGCTACTGGCATTTGTCAGCATGGCCTTGCATTTGATTTCTGTTTACTATGTTAGGTTGTTAGGACCCCATGACATTCCATACAATGGCACTATGAGTGAGGCATGGGCCTTTGCCAGAGGCCTGTAGACCACGTGAGACAGATGCAGGCCATCTGTAGCAGGGCAGTGCATTCTGTCATTCATATGTTCACAGGCTGCAAGCCAGTGGATCCCCCTGGGGTGACACTGGTGAGTGGGTCAGGTGTTACTGGCATTCTTTCCTGTTCTTGTTGCACCATCAGTCGGGGTGTTGTCAGAGTGCTGCTTACAGCTAGGGACACACCTGCATGGGACACTGATTCAACATGTTGCGTCATTTCTGTCTTCCCATACTCAGTGGGGTCATTCTGACATAATTCCCAACAGCAAGGATCAGACCGGTGTGATACCTGTGCCCATTGTGGGGGGGGGTGCCCTGAGTGCATGTGTGATATGGAAGCTTATGGCACCTGCCTTACAGGTATAATTGTGACCTTCTCCTCATCCCATCTTGTGTGTTGACATCAGCAGTTTGTAATTATTTTATAACTGTGGCTTTTGTGATCTGCCACTGATTGGCCAGACAACCAGTATTTCATTGTAGAGGGACAACAAATGTGATGCTAACCTCTATACATTACTCCAAAGTTGTGTGCAGTTTAGAGCTATTATAGACACTGACTGTGTAGGGTACTTCCAGCTGTGTAGGGTTTCTATGTATGGCCCCCTGTTCATGGCCTGTCCAGCTTTCCGCTAGTGACTGATATTAACATCTGGACAGTGTGTACAACTGCTAACATAGGTGCAGCTGATAGGCAGATTAGTTGGCACTGCAGTTCTTGGGACATGGCCCTGTCAACCACAGTACTGTACCTAGGCCACTGAGACACAACATCCAGAGGCACATGCTGACCACTTCCTGACAATATTAACCACACACATACTTAGCACATTGACCCCTGCATATTGTGGACATGCAGCAAATTATTATGTTGATTGGGACTGGTCAGGCAATGTGTGCTCTGCTGATATTACTGTGCAAACTTGAATGTTACAGCATTTCTATGTGGGAGGGGCACACCTGACAATTTTACACATTTGCAATGACTGTGCTTGTATTTCACTTACTCTGTTTGCTTCCATTTAGTATTGTATTGTGCCCTATATTGCAGAATGGAGGCATATTAGTAGAGAACACAGGTTACAGTGTAATGGCATACATTTCAGTTTCAGACTTCTTACCCTTCGGAACCATACTGCAACTGCCATGCCTTTTGTACTATGTCTGTGTAGGTCTGTAGGGGGGATGTTCACCATTGCCAGCATTTGTGGGCCTTTGCTTGACCTTTCTTTATGGTCACCTACACCTGTCCTGCTGGGTGAGGCTGGGGGTGGGCATGGGAACCCTCACTGACATCCATGTGTGTGACCTATGGCCACCCAGTTAGTTGGCCCACCACATGTACTGCAGTGGATGTTGTCCCTTGAGTAACACTGCCTAGTGAGGTGACACCAGTATTTGTTATGGATTTCTTGCTGTCCCACATAGCTGTCACTTGTCTGCTGCTATCCCATTCGTCCACCCAATTTCCTTGCATGTTTGCATCCACACCATAGATATAACTATCACAAAATACTACCTCTTTCCCAAGGCATGGGCATCCTGGGCATGCCTCTGTCTGCCTACAGGGGCAAGCTCAGGATGTTCCTCCTTGAAGTCCCTTTGTGCCTGTGGTGACCTTGGCAATTGTGGGGAGGCTGTGTGGCCCTTCCCCATGCTGTTCCTGCTGCAGCTGTTTCTGCAGGATCATATTGTGTAGCATGGCACATACTATGAAAATGTGTGCACATGTGGGTGGAGAGTACTGCAAGGCTCCACCAGATATGTCAAGGCAGCTGAACCATGACTTGAGCATCCCAAACACATGCTTTATAATGATCCTGGTTTGTGCGTGTGCCACATTATGGTGTTCGTGTGTGTGTGTGTGTGTGTGTGTGTGTGTGTGTGTGTGTGTGTGTGTGTGTGTGTGTGTGCATGTGCGTGCATGCATGCATGTGCATGTGTGTGTGTGTGTGTGTGTGTGTGTGTGTGTGTGTGTGTGTGTGTGTATGTGTGTGTGTGTGTGCATTCATCCATGGCTCCAGTGCATACCCAGCATCCCCCACCAAATGGCCATATGGGATGTTCCCCCTGGCAAATCCCTGATACAGCTGCGAGGAATGCCAGAAGTGGGAGTCGTGATAGCTTCCAGGGCTGCAAAGTAAGCCAGCAAACTGTGACGCTGAACAAATCCAATATTTATTATATATCAGCCATAGAAAAAGGAAAAAAAAAACAGACCGGTTTTGGCTAATATAGTTACATAGCCTTCCTCAGTGTTAGTAAATGCAGAAAAAAAATTCCCTTTTATGCATGACATCAACCGCAAAAGACATACTGATTGGTTAAGTTATAGATGCTCATTAAGACCTGGTTGAAAAAGTTCACCCAATTTAATTATCCACTTCTTTTCTTTGGCATCAAGAATATTGTGCCATCCTGCTTTATTTAATCTGTTGCCCTCAATTTTATCTATTACCATGAACCTGAAAGTGGCTGTAGAATATACTAAGGAATGTTTAAATAGTGCACTAGTGGGCTTCCTTATCCTCATGTCACTAATGTGTTCAGATACCCTTATTCTCAGTGGTCTCGAAGTCTGACCCACATAGAATGCTGAGCAACTGCATGTAGCCCAATAAATCATCCAATCGCTACTGCATTTAGCAAAAAATGTAACATCAAAGACATTTTCTGAGTTTTGACTCGTGAACTGTTTAGACTTTATGATTCTATTGCAGTGACTACAATGACCACAGGGAGAACACCCCATTAGAGTATCCCCCAATAAAGTAGTTTGTACACCAGTGTGACCCAAACACCTAGCTCCTCATTTGTAGTGAGTTAAATGGGAGCCCAGATTTCTGTCTCTACGAAAAGAGAATCGGCATTTCACCTGAAGAAATTGAGATAAGTTATGATCTGCCAACAAGATGTTCCAGTGCCTCTGTACACTATTCATGAGTGTGCCTATGTTCCTTCCATATGCAGTAGCCAACTTGATTTCAGAATTATTAGTCATTTGTTTGTCTTTATATTTCAAAAGGTCACCTCTGTTTAGTGTAGTAGCCCAATTACTGGCCGTCAGAACATGTCTCATTTGATAGCCTCTTTCATGGAATCTCCTAGTAAGATCTTTCCTGAAGAATTCATAAGTAGAATCCCCTAAGCAAATTCATCTCATTCTTATGAAGTGTGACTTGGGGATATTCCTAGCTATATGAGGTGGATGAAAGCTGGATGCATGGAGAAGGGAATTGTACTGTGGATATTTGTGAATTACCTCTGTTCGTAAGGTGTGATCGGCATTTCTGGTAACTATCAAGATATGTTATTTGTTCCAAACTATGATTCATTATAAATTGCAGGCCCCATTTGTTTTCATTAAGGTAGCCAACAAATTCCAGCAAATAGTCCACATCTGATCTCCATACCATCCAGCAATCATCCAGAAACCTCCTCCAAATGTCCATTTCCATCAGGTAGATGTTATGTGCCTTATCATAGATCAAATGTTCCTTGACATAAACCATAAAGAGGTCTGCATATATGGGGGCAAAAGAAGCCCCCATAGCTGTTTCTTTAATTTGCCAATAGCATTGTTCCTGGTAGAAAAAGACATTTTTGGTAAGGACATGTTTAGTGAGGCATATTAAAAAGGTGTTGAAACAAGGTTGGTAGAGGTCCGATTTGTATAGCCAGTATTCTGTGGCTTCCAAAACAGCCTCATGTGGTATATTAGTGTATAATGCACAGACATCGAGTGTACATAGTAGCCACTCCTGTTCCAACTGAGTTTCAGAAATTATCTGAAGAAATTCAGTAGTGTCCTTGATTCTTGCGCAGATCCATTTTATTAGTGGCTGCAGAAATTTAGTGAGGAATTGCGACAGTGGCTCAGTGAGTGAAACTCTACCCGATACAATTGGTCTGCCCGGTGGGTTACAAGGGTCATTATGAATCTTAGGTAAAAAATAAATATATTGATTCATAGGGTCCGATACTTTGAGGTGATACAAGGTAGAGTCAGAGATAATTCCCTCCTGCCTAGCAGATAGCAAGAAATCATCAATCTGTTTTTTGAAACTAAATGTTGGATCCAAAGGCAGCTTCACATAACGTCGCCCATCACTAAGTTGTTTTTGTGCCTCAGTATCATATTGAGCCCCAGTTCATGACCACAACTGCCTCACCTTTATCAGCAGAGAGAATAGCTAAATCTTTCTTATTCTCTGAATCCTGTAAGGCCTCTAGTTCAGTCTTTGAGAGATTGTTAGTCTTGTAACTCACCTCCCTAGAATAGAAATGCAAATCCTTCAATACACTAGTTTGAAACAACTGAACGTTATGGTGCATGGGTGGTACAAATTTATACTTGTGATAAGTGAAAACTGTCAGTCACCATCAGTAGATCCTTGAAAGTGCAATCTTAAATTCAAGAGTCTGCAAAATGCTAATAAATCTTGAGCTAAATGATCTTCAGAAATTAAAAAAAACAGGAATGAAATTTAAGTCTTTATTAAGTAGACTTATTTGTGTTTGAGACAAGGTGGAATTAGAGATATTTAAAACATTGTTACATGCATTCACTTCTGAATCAGTAATTTCAACAACCCCTCCATGTTGTCTATTTTTTTAATGTTTTCTCCCTGCTCTTTTATAGTGGGTCCTAAAAGGGCTGTGGTGTTGCTTCTTTCTGGGGTGGGTGAGTCTGAAATCTGCTGTACGTCCAAGTCTGTGGCCGATGAGGTATCATCTGTTGATGTCTCAATACCAGCCAGGCATTTTTTAAGAATGGATCTGGGACATTTCCTTTTTGTCACCCTAGTATTCCCTTTCTCAAACCTAACATGTTTATTGTAACTGAATGGATTTCCCCATTCATAATCAGTTTTGTCACTGAAATTTACAGACTTTTCTCTCACGTAACTGTTGTTCCAAGGTGAGTAGATCTTTGCTAAGTTTGCTGAGACACATATTATAAAAAGGTTGTCCCTCAAAGATGTTTGTTTCTTCACATAACTTAGTGATATCCACAATGTCCCTATCCATAATTCTATCGTGGTAACTAGTTAGTGCTTCCACAAAAGCCATAGATGTTTGTTGCTGTATAGTGGCCCACTGCTTAGCCAATTCTGCATCAATCTCATTAACAAGTGGTTGTATCCTTACTCTCAGCCCTCTTGGTGAGATGCCTTTGGCCAAATACGCTTTGAAGAGCCTGGATTGCCAAACATTGGACCTCAAAGATCTCATGCTTTTGTTCAATTTTAAGAATAAAGCCTCACAGGCATTCTCTGGTCCTCCAGCATTGGTTCTGATATCCCCCTGGTTACTAATACCAACACCAAACACCCCCAGATCTTCCCTATCAGTGGATAGGCCTGTTAATAATTCGGTTAAACCTATACTCAGTGGGTACACAATTGGATATAACAAACGAGGAGCTAGGTGTTCGGGTCACACTGGTGTACAAACTACTTTATTGGGGGATACTCTAACGGGGTGTTCTCACTGTGGTCATTGTAGTCACTACAATAGAGTCATAAAGTCTAAGCAGTTCACGAGTCAGAATTCAGGAAATGTCTTTGATGTTACATTTTTTGCTAAATGCAGTAGCGATTGGATGATTTATTGGGCTACATGCAGTTGCTCAGCATTCTATGTGGGTCAGACTTCGAGACCACTGAGAATAAGGGTATCTGAACACATTAGTGACATGAGGATAAGGAAGCCCACTAGTGCACTATTTAAACATTCCTTAGTATATTCTACAGCCACTTTCAGGTTCATGGTAATAGATAAAATTGAGGGCAAAAGATTAAATAAAGCAGGGTGGCACAATATTCTTGATGCCACAGAAAAGAAGTGGATAATTAAATTGGGTGGACTTTTTCAACCAGGTCTTAATGAGCATCTATATCTTGACAAATCAGTATGTCTTTTATGGTTGATGTCATGCATAAAAGGGAATTTGTTTTTGCATTTACTAAGACTGAGGAAGGCTATGTAACTATATTAGCCGAAACCAGTCTGTTTTTTTTTCCTTTTTCTATGGCTGACATATAATAAATATTGGATTTGTTTGGCGTCACAGTTTGCTGGCTTGCTGTTCTTCAATTTGATATTCAGGCTGTGCAATTGCCGTATGTGCAGGGGGTTACTTTTTTCAGCTTCCAGTGCTGCCAGCACACACATTCATGATTATGCCCTGGGCATTGCAGATGACCTGGCAGTTGATGGAGGGGAAGCCCTTGTGGTTTATGTAGACCCTACCCTGCTCACCGGATGGTGCTTTGATATGGATGTGTTTGCATTCTATAGCACCCAGTAACTCAGGGTGTTCTGCTATATGGTAGAAGAGATGCATATGGCTGGTCAACTCCTCACGGGTGGTGGGGAACTTAATGTGCTCACCGGCATGTGGTAGGATGGCATCCAGGACCTGGTGAAGTACCCTGAATGCTGATGCCTGTGAGACCCCCATGATATCCCCAGTTGGTCCTTTGGAAAGTACCTGTATCTACTATTCTTAAGGCTACACATACCTTGGTATCCACTGGGATGGGTTCCCCTCTGTTAGTTCTGTGTGTGAGGTGTGGCTGGCACAACTCAATGATTTGCTGCAGAATGTCCCTGTCCAGCCTATAGCACTGTACTATCTCCAGCTCATGTAGCCCCTGGTAGGTTACTCTGGGTCTGTACATTCTTCTCCTCCTCCTCACTCTGGGATGGTTGTCAGCATTATCCTCCTCACCATCCTTAGTCTCTAGCACATACTGATAGATCAAAACGACAGCAGCCCCTAACATGTTTTGTTAGATTTGTCAGTTTAAAATTCCCCCGAATGTGTACACCAGTGGTGTAGAGTTTGTTGAAAAAAACAGACTGAAAGGTGTTTGCATAGTTTATAGTAGTGTGCTGGGCTGCTGCCTGTGTGATTGGCTGACTATGATACATAGTTTATAGTAGTGTGCTGGGCTGCTGCCTATGTGATTGGCTGACTATGATACATAGTTTATAGTAGTGTGCTGGGCTGCTGCCTGTGTAATTGGCTGACTATGATACATAGTTTATAGTAGTGTGCTGGGCTGCTGCCTGTGTGATTGGCTGACTATGATACATAGTTTATAGTAGTGTGCTGGGCTGCTGCCTGTGTAATTGGCTGACTATGATACATAGTTTATAGTAGTGTGCTGGGCTGCTGCCTGTGTAATTGGCTGACTATGATACATAGTTTATAGTAGTGTGCTGGGCTGTGTAATTGGCTGATTCTGATACATAGTTTATAGTAGTGTGCTGGATTGCTGCCTGTGTAATTGACTGATTCTGATACATAGTTTATAGCAGTGTGCTGGGCTGCTGCCTGTGTGATTGGCTGACTATGATACATAGTTTATAGTAGTGTGGTGGGCTGTGTAATTGGCTGATTCTGATACATAGTTTATAGTAGTGCGCTGGGCTGTGTAATTGGCTGATTCTGATACATAGTTTATAGTAGTGTGCTGGGCTGCTGCCTGTGTAATTGGCTGACTATGATACATAGTTTATAGTAGTGTGCTGGGCTGCTGCCTGTGTGATTGGCTGACTATGATACATAGTTTATAGTAGTGTGCTGGGCTGCTGCCTGTGTAATTGGCTGACTATGATACATAGTTTATAGTAGTGTGCTGGGCTGCTGCCTGTGTAATTGGCTGATTCTGATACATAGTTTATAGTAGTGTGCTGGGCTGCTGCCTGTGTAATTGGCTGATTCTGATACATAGTTTATAGTAGTGTGCTGGGCTGCTGCCTGTGTAATTGGCTGACTCTGATGCATAGTTTATAGCAGTGTGCTGGGCTGCTGCCTGTGTAATTGGCTGACTATGATACATAGTTTATAGTAGTGTGCTGGGCTGCTGCCTGTGTAATTGGCTGACTCTGATACATAGTTTATAGTAGTGTGCTGGGCTGCTGCCTGTGTAATTGGCTGACTATGATACATAGTTTATAGTAGTGTGCTGGGCTGCTGCCTGTGTGATTGGCTGACTATGATACATAGTTTAAAGTAGTGTGCTGGGCTGCTGCCTGTGTAATTGGCTGACTCTGATACATAGTTTATAGTAGTGTGCTGGGCTGCTGCCTGTGTAATTGGCTGACTATGATACATAGTTTATAGTAGTGTGCTGGGCTGCTGCCTGTGTGATTGGCTGACTATGATACATAGTTTATAGTAGTGTGCTGGTCTGCTGCCTGTGTGATTGGCTGACTATGATACATAGTTTATAGTAGTGTGCTGGGCTGCTGCCTGTGTGATTGGCTGACTATGATACATAGTTTATAGTAGTGTGCTGGGATGCTGCCTGTGTGATTGGCTGACTATGATACATAGTTTATAGTAGTGTGCTGGGATGCTGCCTGTGTGATTGGCTGACTATGATACATAGTTTATAGTAGTGTGCTGTGCTGCTGCCTGTGTGATTGGCTGACTATGATACATAGTTTATAGTAGTGGGCTGGGTTGCTGCCTGTGTGATTGGCTGACTATGATACATAGTTTATAGTAGTGTGCTGGGCTGCTGCCTGTGTGATTGGCTGACTATGATACATAGTTTATAGCAGTGTGCTGGGCTGCTGCCTGTGTAATTGGCTGATTCTGATACATAGTTTATAGTAGTGTGCTGGGCTGCTGCCTGTGTAATTGGCTGACTATGATACATAGTTTATAGTAGTGTGCTGGGCTGCTGCCTGTGTAATTGGCTGACTATGATACATAGTTTATAGTAGTGTGCTGGGCTGCTGCCTGTGTGATTGGCTGACTATGATACATAGTTTATAGCAGTGTGCTGGGCTGCTGCCTGTGTAATTGGCTCACTATGATACATAGTTTATAGTAGTGTGCTGGGCTGCTGCCTGTGTAATTGGCTGACTATGATACATAGTTTATAGTAGTGTGCTGGGCTGCTGCCTGTGTAATTGGCTGACTATGATACATAGTTTATAGTAGTGTGATGGGCTGCTGCCTGTGTAATTGGCTGACTATGATACATAGTTTATAGTAGTGTGCTGTGCTGCTGCCTGTGTAATTGGCTGACTATGATACATAGTTTATAGTAGTGTGCTGGGTTGCTGCCTGTGTGATTGTCTGATTCTGATACATAGTTTATAGTAGTGTGCTGGGCTGCTGCCTGTGTAATTGGCTGACTATGATACATAGTTTATAGTAGTGTGCTGGGCTGCTGCCTGTGTGATTGGCTGACTATGATACATAGTTTATAGTAGTGTGCTGGGCTGCTGCCTGTGTGATTGGCTGACTCTGACACATAGTTTATAGCAGTGTGCTGGGCTGCTGCCTGTGTAATTGTCTGATTCTGATACATAGTTTATAGTAGTGTGCTGGGCTGCTGCCTGTGTGATTGGCTGACTCTGATACATAGTTTATAGTAGTGTGCTGGGCTGCTGCCTGTGTAATTGGCTGACTATGATACATAGTTTATAGTAGTGTGCTGGGCTGCTGCCTGTGTGATTGGCTGACTATGATACATAGTTTATAGTAGTGTGCTGGGCTGCTGCCTCTGTAATTGGCTGACTATGATACATAGTTTATAGTAGTGTGCTGGGCTGCTGCCTGTGTGATTGGCTGATTCTGATACATAGTTTATAGTAGTGTGCTGGGCTGCTGCCTGTGTGATTGGCTGACTATGATACATAGTTTATAGTAGTGTGCTGGGCTGCTGCCTGTGTAATTGGCTGACTCTGATGCATAGTTTATAGCAGTGTGCTGGGCTGCTGCCTGTGTGATTGGCTGACTATGATACATAGTTTATAGTAGTGTGCTGGGCTGCTGCCTGTGTAATTGGCTGACTCTGATACATAGTTTATAGCAGTGTGCTGGGCTGCTGCCTGTGTGATTGGCTGACTATGATACATAGTTTATAGTAGTGTGCTGGGCTGCTGCCTGTGTAATTGGCTGACTCTGATACATAGTTTATAGTAGTGTGCTGGGCTGCTGCCTGTGTGATTGGCTGACTATGATACATAGTTTATAGTAGTGTGCTGGGCTGCTGCCTGTGTGATTGGCTGACTCTGATACATAGTTTATAGTAGTGTGCTGGGCTGCTGCCTGTGTAATTGGCTGACTCTGATACATAGTTTATAGCAGTGTGCTGGGCTGCTGCCTGTGTGATTGGCTGACTCTGATACATAGTTTATAGTAGTGTGCTGGGCTGCTGCCTGTGTAATTGGCTGACTCTGATACATAGTTTATAGCAGTGTGCTGGGCTGCTGCCTGTGTGATTGGCTGACTATGATACATAGTTTATAGTAGTGTGCTGGGCTGCTGCCTGTGTAATTGGCTGACTCTGATACATAGTTTATAGCAGTGTGCTGGGCTGCTGCCTGTGTGATTGGCTGACTATGATACATAGTTTATAGTAGTGTGCTGGGCTGCTGCCTGTGTAATTGGCTGACTCTGATACATAGTTTATAGCAGTGTGCTGGGCTGCTGCCTGGCTGCCTGTGTGATTGGCTTACTATGATACATAGTTTATAGTAGTGTGCTGGGCTGCTGCCTGTGTAATTGGCTGACTCTGATACATAGTTTACAGTAGTGTGCTGGGCTGCTGCCTGTGTGATTGGCTGACTATGATACAAAGTTTATAGTAGTGTGCTGAGCTGCTGCCTGTGTGATTGGCTGACTATGATACATAGTTTATAGTAGTGTGCTGGGCTGCTGCCTGTGTGATTGGCTGACTATGATACATAGTTTATAGTAGTGTGCTGGGCTGCTGCCTGTGTGATTGGCTGACTATGATACATAGTTTATAGTAGTGTGCTGGGCTGCTGCCTGTGTAATTGGCTGACTATGATACATAGTTTATAGTAGTGTGCTGGGCTGCTGCCTGTGTGATTGGCTGACTATGATACATAGTTTATAGTAGTGTGCTGGGCTGCTGCCTGTGTAATTGGCTGACTATTATACATAGTTTATAGTAGTGTGCTGGGCTGCTGCCTGTGTAATTGGCTGACTATGATACATAGTTTATTGTAGTGTGCTGGGCTGGGCTGGGCTGCTGCCTGTGTGATTGGCTGACTCTGATACATAGTTTATAGTAGTGTGCTGGGCTGCTGCCTGTGTAATTGGCTGACTATGATACATAGTTTTTAGTAGTGTGCTGGTCTGCTGCCTGTGTAATTGGCTGACTCTGATACATAGTTTATAGTAGTGTGCTGGTCTGCTGCCTGTGTGATTGGCTGATTCTGATACATTCCACCTGCCAGCTATGCTAGTTCTCCTTGATTGCCTTCCTTCTGCTGTTTCCCCTTCCCATTTCCTCCTCGTTTAAGCCCCAATGTGTGCCGTGCATACCCAGTGCTCAAATGTAAACAGTTCTGTTACTTCCTGTTTTTTTTTTTTTAAGACCCAGTGTGCACTGTGCACACCTGTTTAGCTAAAGTAAACATTTTTAAGCAGAACTGGCCCTCCCCTGGATGTGAACATGCTCTTCATTTCATGGAATAAGTCAATACAGCCTCAGACACACACCCTTCCTTCCAAAACAGAACGAAAAACTGGTAAGGTAAACCAAGTCCAGATCCCAAATAAATGCCAGCCGAAGAACTAGCAAAATGTAAAAACAACTCAATTTAATAATCCACAAGACCAAACACAAAAAAACAAAGAATTCAAAAAAATAGCCATAAAACACTTCCACTACTAAGCGCTTTCACCCGTTAACATTCAGGCATCTTCAGAGTAGTGAAATCACAATGAGATCAACTTCCTTTAATAAATTTAAAACATCCCGCCCTTTAGCTCAACCAATCGCAACAAGATGTACATTCTTAAAATATTCAAGGTAGTGTCAATTCATGGTTAAAAGCATGTTACAAAATATAAAAATATACAAAAAAATATATATAAAAATGTATAAAAATATATTTAAATCTATGAAATATGTAAACCACATAGATAAATATAAATATAAATATAAATGTTGTATATATGCTAAATGTTATATATATATATATATATATATATATATATATATATATATATATAAAGATCATATATATATATATATATATATATATATATATATATATATATATATATAAAGGTCAGTTTAAATAAAACTAGATCTGTATTTTAAAATACTAGACAATGATATAAACTCGTTAATACCAGGGGGCCTAGATGCATCTAATCTAAGTTGCCACAGGGTTTCTCGAACTTCAAGCAAAATCTTAAAATTGCCCTCTCTATCGTTGTCGGGTATTCTGTCGACAACAAAAAATACATTACATTTTGCTGGTTCTTCGGCTGGCATTTATCTGGGACCTGGACTTGGTTTACCTTACCAGTTTTTCGTTCTGTTTTGGATTGTTGTGTTACATTGCTGTCGGGTTTCCAGCTACGTGCTTGGAGTTCTACTGGCTAAATGGAGCAGCTTATGTTACAATATTTTAACCTCACGACACAACTTATAAATCTATTTAGAGAAAAATGTATGGTGGTCAATGTCCCTGTGCCAGAATTTAGAACACAAGATCCTTTATTAACTGAGTCGCAAGCTGAACTTTATACTCTACACACCCCGCCTACCACTAGCGATATACGAGCTTTTAGCAATGTTGCGAACACAAGTCCTATCAATGTGGATGCTAACAACAGAAATGTTAACAGTAGAACTTCCAACCTGCTTAATTTGTCTAACCCCAGTGTCAACAGATTTTATGCTTTTTTCAATCCCATATCGACTGATTGAAACTCAGACACTAGGCATAATGCAGGACCAGGTACTATCAAAGCTCAATTGGCCAACTTTGAGCTTAAACTTAAAAAGTTTAAGTCATTGCAGATGGATAATGCCTTTTTGGAAAAATCTATTACACTCAAACAGGTGCTGAAGGGCTTGAGGATGTTTAAACTTCCAGGGTCGGATGGATTCAATGAACTTCTTGAATTTTTTGACCGTATGGGTTTAGAACTTATGAGCATCATTATTCGCAACAATAACCAAATGTTAGACTTATTGAAAACAGAACTGGGACAAATCAATGACAATATTACTATGGACCTTCTTTTGAATTCAATAAGTCCCAATACATCAGTATTTTACACAAGATTGATATTTTTGTGAGCAAGGGATTAGAACTGAAGTCCCTAAAACTCAAGAGAGATACCTACCATTATACCAATTCTAAGGTATACACTCATTTTAGAGAATTTCCAAGTTAATTTTCACAGTGGTTCGAGTTCTGAAGGTTACTCGCATACGCTGCCTCCAAGTGACATTCACTCTGTTCAAGAGTTATCACCAAGGGGTGAAGTCAACAATGATTGTGGGACTGATACCGATTTATTTGATGTGAATGATGATTTTTTTAGACCCCCTTCCCCCGAGGTGCACTGAACGTATTCGGGAGCGCAACCAATGCTTTTACGGGCCACCATCACGGGGATGAATATACGAGGGACCTTACCACAACAGAAGGCAGAGGGTCTAGTTATTACACCTATCACTACTTCTATTGACACTAACAGTTCGGATGAAGGTCTTAAATATTTTGTTTTATAGGAGGATATTTGTCCCAGGAACTTTGTAACTTCTTTGCAAGACAACAAAGCGTCACCACCTGAATTTTTACAAAACTTCTTTGTTTGTAGTGAGGATGTTGTTCTCCCCGTAACTTTTTTGTTAGTAGGAAATGATCCAGGTGGGACTTTTAATTGCAACTTTGATTTTGATGCTGACGACATATTGTGTAAGCTTGTGAAGGTTAACAATGTTTACTTATATAATTTTACTAATTTTAAGTTGACCAATGATCACTTTTCATTACTTGAGAAGGGATTTACTTTTGTACCAAAGTTTAGAAGTGATATATCTAAAATGTTAGTTAATTTGAGGTTGTATACTAGACAACTAAATTTACAGATGTATTTTTTTAAGAATCCCAGTTTGTCTAAGGAACAATTTCCACGGCCTAAAAGGAAAAGTACATTTATCCCTCCAACCCACCCTTGTATTCAAGTGTTTGAGTCTATGTGTGAAATGCAGATTAGAAGGCTGAGTGGATCGACTGATTACCAAGCAGATAACTTGACTGCAGGTGAACGTTTTTGTTTACGTGAGTTAACATCTTCCAATCAGTTTCGAGTGATGAAACCTGATAAAGGTGGGGGAGTTGTGATTATGATGTCTACTGATTATTCTAATAGAATGTCATGTTTACTCAATGATACTAACTCTTATACCAGGGTGTCACGTAATGAGTTGAATATGGCTTATTCCAAAATTGATTGGATTTTATATGAATGGTTATTGGAAGGTATTATAGACAACAATGATTTTCATTTTTTATCAGTTGAAGCTCCTGTAACGCCATCTATTTTTAGAATACCAAAGATCCACAAAAATATGAGTAATCCACCTTTTCACCCGATTTTTTCAGCTAGGGGCTCCAAGACAGAAGCTATGGCTTCCTTTATGGACTTTTACTGTAAAAACATTGTCAATCATTTCACACATATTTTGCGTGACTCCTGGCATTGTTTGGATGTCATTAAACAAAAACACTTTGACGGCCCTTTCATTATGATGACAATAGATGTTATCAACTTGTTTTCAGTTATACCTCAGGTGGAAGGATTAGAAATGTTTCGAACTTGTATTGAAAAATGTTGTGACATGCACACTGTGAAACGGTCACTTTTAGTTGACCTAATGGAACTTATTCTATCCAACAACTTTTTATCTTTTGAGGGAGAACTGTATAAACAAGTAAAAGGTGTAGCCATGGGTGCAACATGTGCACCAATTTATGCTGATCTTGTTTTAGCACAGTGGGAATTGGACAAAGTGTTTACATCAACTTATATGAAGCATGTGTCACTTTACCTGAGATACCTTGATGAGTTGTTAATTTTTTGGAGAGGACCAGCTGACATAATACATACCTTTATAGATTATCTCAACAATACTACTAGTTTTCTCAAATTTACTTACAAGATACACGGTAATAGGTGTAATTATCTTGACATCACACTTTATACTAGTGCGAGTGAAGGGGTGATTAGATTAGAATCTAATATTTTTCGTAAAGAAACTTACTCAAATAGTTTTTTTTGCACTTCCAAAGCTGCCATCCACTTTATCAAAAAAAGAATGTTGTGAAGGGACAGATGGTCAGGCTTTCTAGGTTAATTAGTGAAGATGCCCAATATGATTCGGAAATTGAGAATTAAGTAGATATGTTTTTAGATAGAGGTTATCCTCTGGATTTTTTGATCAACATCAGAAATGAAGTTGGTGGTGAAAGGCATTTAGTCTTTAGACCGATCCTGTTAGATGGATTAATAAAAGAGACCAATAAGCCTGTCAACAGAACCTCTTCTACTGAGTTTGAAAATTTTAAAAGAGCTATGATACTACCCTTTAATGGGTATGCTGATAGAGTGGCAAAAATTTTAAGGGAAACATGGCACTACATTATGGAAAGTGACACTAAGCAAGTTATTGGTAACTTGCCGCTTTTTACATTTGGCAGAGGGATGAATTTGAAAGAGTTGATGGAAAGTGAAAGTATTAAGAACAGACCTTATGGAAACTCCAAAATGAATAAATGTGGGTCGTGTAGTGTATGTAGGTACATTAATAATGGTCCTTACATGGTAGTTCAGAACTTCCACAGATCTATTAAGTGTCCAGGGTATTGCAACTGTAATACCAGGAGGGTAGTCTATATTGCTACATGTCTTAGTTGCCCTTCATTTTACATAGGTAAGACCATTAGGAAACTTAGGGTAAGAATTCTTGAACACCTGAGGGACATTAGGAACAAGAGGTCAAGTAATGCCCTCTACACGCACAGTGTTAAGTGTGAGAACTTCAACAAATTTTTATTTTTTGTTGTCGACAGAATACCCAACAACGATAGAGAGGGCAATTTTAAGATTTTGCTTGAAGTTCGAGAAACCCTGTGGCAACTTAGATTAGATGCATCTAGGCCCCCTGGTATTAACGAGTTTATATCATTGTCTAGTATTTTAAAATACAGATCTAGTTTTATTTAAACTGACCTTTTTATATATATATATATGATCTTTTTATATATATATATATATATATATATATATATATATATAAAACATTTAGCATATATACAACATTTATATTTATCTATGTGGTTTACAAATTTCATAGATTTAAATATATTTTTATACATTTTTATATATATATTTTTTGTATATTTTTATATTTTGTAACATGCTTTTCACCATGAATTGACACTACCTTGAATATTTTAAGAATGTACATCTTGTTGCGATTGGTTGAGCTAAAGGGCGGGATGTTTTAAATTTATTAAAGGAAGTTGATCTCATTGTGATTTCACTACTCTGAAGATGCCCGAATGTTAACGGGTGAAAGCGCTTAGTAGTGGAAGTGTTTTATGGCTATTTTTTTGAATTCTTTGTTTTTTTGTGTTTGGTCTTGTGGATTATTAAATTGAGTTGTTTTTACATTTTGCTGGTTCTTCGGCTGGCACACACCCTTCCTTAGCTGTGCTTAGCTAAGGACAACACTGGTCACTGAGCTCCAATGTGCTTACAGCAAGCATGACACACACCCGTTTCATGTCATCTAGCTGTCCTGCTTACACAGTCATGTTGGTGCACCTACACTTAGAAGAAATTTGTGATTCAGTATAAATCCCCTCATTTGCATACACCACTACCTTACTCCATAGTTACCACACTTGCACTGGGCATTTCCCCTTAGCAACCACTATTCCCTAGTATTTCATTCTGCATGCCATTGACTATAATGGCAAAATGCAGATTTCCCTTTTTCACATTTTATTTTTTATTTTTGGCATGATCCCGTTTGCATGCCACTGCCCTATGCTTAAACTGCCGAGATCGGCCAAAAAAAAGTTTTATTTTATAAAATTTAAACTGTTTATCATGCCAATGGCCATATATTTGGCCACTAGCATGCCTAACAGTTGTAATTCAAGCTTTATTTTAAGTTGTCATGCCTCTGTTTTATAATTTGCAGAAATGTGTTCAGCTAGTAGCTGAAAACATTTCTGCTTCTTACACCATTCCTTTACGGACACCTGCCTGCTTGCTGAATCACTACTTCACCTCATTTGCATGATTTGCACCAGCAAATGAGGTAATTAGCATTAGGCAGTGGTGTCCATGTAGGAATAGTGTAGAAGCGCTTGTGCACATCCCGGGAGCCCTTTACTGGATCGCTCGGTGGCCATATTCCATGCAGCAGTTGCTGTACTATTCCTACACTCCATGTAGGGTTTACTGAATCCCCGGGACAGTTTTGTAAGCATTTCAGTAATATGCTGCTTTACTAAAAACATTCAATAAAGCCTGCCTTTAAACATGTCACTGTTTCTTATACAATTCTTGTCAACATATTTTAATCATTTTTTTCTGTCTGTTTTCTCTTTCTGGCTGTCTTTCTGCTTTGAGTGTGGCAGGGAGAAACTTAAAGATTCTGGTTAGAATAGCATAAAAGTCAGACAAATCTTGGCAATCTGCATTATACTCTGGGATTAGTGAACATAATTCAGGCAAAGCATATTACACAGTTTTGACACAACATTCTCGGGTGAGCAAATTCAGTAGAGTACAGGCAGGAATATACTCTGATCATGGTTATAAGGACAAATTCATAGGTTCATAGGTTCATAGGTAGGTACTAGGCTATTGGCTCTAGGGCCTATATAAGCCTAGCCAAAAAGGTACCCTGGCTTTCGCCACCCAAGAAAATTCTTTTCCTGTGCCCCTGTCAAGCAGAGCCACAGAAGTGATCCCCGGGGTGAATTTCCTATTTCCCATACAATCATCAAGATTCTTCTTGAAGAGTGCTAATGAGGAGCTCTGTTTGACATAGATAGGTAGTCTGTTCCAGAGTATGGGAAGTCTCTGGCACAGGAATCTATCCCTCCAGTATGTTCTGTTTATTGTGGTGACAAGGTTTAGGTCCCTAGAGTGTGTAGCTCAGAGGGATTGGAATTTCTTTACGTGGAGCATGTCCAACAGCTCTGGGTTTGACATAGCTTTGTATGTTCAGCAGAGATCGCCTCTGAGTAGGCAATATGCGATGGAGTAAAGCTGGAGTTTTTTGAGATGGACTGCGTAGGGCATCTGTTTGAGGCCAGTAATCCTCTTTGTGAGGTATTTCTGCAGCCTTTCCAGTTGTTGTAGATGTCTTGTGAGGTACATACCAAAATGGGCGTTGTACTCTATAATGGGACTAATGAGTGATGAGGGAACAATGACCTCTTTTTTTATGGATGAGAAACCTTTTGTGATGAGGTGTATCATGTAGAAGGATTTCCTGACCACTGTGGTGATGTGATTATCAAAGGAGAGATTACTGTCCACCTGTATCCAAAGGTCTCTTATCACACTTTCAGTGTTAAATAGACTACCGCATATGTGGTAGTTCATGGGTACAGAGTTTTTACCAAAGGGGATGACAATGCACTTTTTGGCATTGAGCTTGAGGCCATGGCTTTGACACCAGGCATCTGTCTCAGTGAGGCCCTTTTGTAGGATGTCCACATCATTAGGAGTTTCGATTATGGTTCCTAGTTTGCAGTCATTGGTGAACTTAGCCAAAGACTTTCTGTGTTAGACTGCACTTCAGAGAAGTAGATACCAAACAGGAGAGGACCCAGGACTGAACCCTGTGGTACTCCACTTGTCACTGGTCTGAAGTCAGATTTGGAGTCTGCTACTTTCACAGTGTCAGTTCTGTCAGTAAGCCAGTTGGCAACCCATCTTGTGACATAGGGATTTATACCTAGTTTAGTGAGTTTATCTATAATTCCAGGGTGCGGGATGGTGTCAAAAGCCTTGGCGAGATCTAGATAGGCTGTGTGAACCACCTTACCCTCATCTATGGCTATGGTGACTGCTTCAAAAAAGTCTATCAGGTTTAGGAGACATGATCTGCCTTTTACAAACCCGAACTCTGTGGGGTCCAGAGTTTGGAGATCTCCAATGTCTTTGTTCATGAGTTCCATGATGATACGTTCCATGGCCTTGCAGACCAGGCTCATCAGGCTAATGGGGCTTTAGTTCCTGGGGTCTGTCATAGCTCCCCCTTTGTGGAGTGGGATAACCGTCGCAGTGCACCATTCAATGGGCACAATGCCTAAGATGAGGCTATGACTGAACATGGTACTTAGGTGGGGTGCCAGTTCATTCTGCAGTTTGTGTAGAATGCAGCCTGGGATGTTGTCTGGTCCCATGGATGCTGTGTTCTTGGCTTTGAAAAGTGAGGTTTTTACCTGTGCAGCCATGATTACAGGAACTTTGCATTCTTCCGGTACAGAGATGGGCCCTTTAGGGGGTGAGAGGGAGCGTAAAGTTAGCACTGAAACTATCTGCCAGGATGTCAGCAATGTCAGCTGGTTCTGTATATTTAGTGCCATTGTGCTGTAACTCAGAGCAGATCTGAGTGTTGCCATTGAGATTCTTGACATAGCTGTAGAATGCTTTGTGGTTGTCTTTAGAATCAGTGGCAATTTTGTTTTCATAACTAGCTTTGGAGGATTTTATGAGGGATCTCAGCTTCTTACTGAGGCTGACCAGGGAGTTCCTCCAATCATGGGATTTTACTCTTTTTTTGCAACAGTTTCTTTCTTCTGTTGTAGAGTTTGTTTATGCAGAAGACCACCAGATTAGCTTCCTTTTTTTGGAGGATAGCATCTTGGTTCTGTTAGGGATAGCACAATCCATGCAGTTGTGTAAGTGCTTATAAAGTGTATTTGTGTAGGATTCAGCAGTCATACCTCTATTGTCCATCTGCATGGGTGTCGTGATGTTTGCCACTTCTGTCTTAAGAAGCGTGAAGTTGGCTTTGGAGAAATATTTTACGGTTGTTTCCCTAATGGGGGGTGGGGTGTGGATGTCTAGGGTGATTAGCTTGTGGTTGGATCTGACCAACGAGGAATTGACCTCTGGTGTGGAACACCGGTTGCCCATGATGGTAATGACCAGGTCTAGGATATTGCTGCCCCTGGTGAGGGTGAGGATAAGTTGATCCAAGGCGTTGGAATTTGTGAATTCCAGAAAACATTGGGCAAAAGGGTTGCTGCACACTGAAAACCACAAAAGCAGCATTTTATTGTGGAAATGAACTATCGTCACTATTGTCACTATTGTCACTATCGTCACTATTGTCACTATCGTCACTATTGTCACTATTGTCACTATTGTGACATTTTTACATCCAAGCATTAAATGAAATGAGACATATGAGTTTCACTTTAACCAATATAGAACTTTTCAGTACTTAATATAGTAAAATAAAATAATTATTTTTTAAGCAGAGTAAATGCAACAGTCACAAATGACTTCCAGTCTCCTAAAAGCACATAGTTTGTTGATTATTTTGCTTTGTTTCTTATGCTTGCTTAAATCAAACATAGTACCTTTTTTAGGAACCTTTCTACAGGCTGCACATTTCCTTGGTACTTCACCCCCCTCTGTACCAACTTACTAATGCACGCTACCCTAACCCTGCCCCTAATTGCAACCCTATACCTTACTGTGGGAACATCCATTCCATAACAGTACCACTACACAAGACACTTAGACACAAACGCCACATACAAAAGCAAATTTTCACAGCATCTAACCCTTACTTTAACCCTAACCCACAAACACTCATACACACTTACCTTCTGCTCATGCACACACACACACACACACACACACACACACACACACACACACACACACACACACACACACACACACACACACACACAGTCTATCTGCTACCCTAGTCTTTACTCTAACACTGATCCACAAACATTCCTACACACCCAACTTTCAGCATCAAAATTAAAAATAAAACACTTGCTTTCCCCAACCCACCTTCCTCCTTTCAACTTCACACACACACACACACACACACACACACACACACACACACACACACACACACACACACACACACACACACACACACACACACACACACACACACACCACGTGCACAGTCTCATAAAAACTTTCAATCAACCAAAGCTCCTCTCAACTAAATTTCAACACATAGAACACTGCCACCCAGATGAATAAATGCTCAACGACATTTTCTGAGATATATAAAGGATCACTATACAGTACACACTTAAAGAATAAATAGATTTATCCAAGCAATACCAAACACAAATGCAATTTTTTCTAAACAAGAAATATCTTTATTAAATTATTATGTATGACATAGACAAAATTTTTATTTAAATGAAAATAAACCATGCCGGCACAATTTTAGTTGCAAACATTATATATTACAAACCATACTGACACAACTGTAGCTGCAAACATTATACATCACTTATAATATATCCGGTTATTGTCAGTCAGATAGTATATAGGTCATTTAAATCCTGCCTTCTTTTAAACCTCGTTTCTCCTCTGCATGTATTGATACCACCATTCCCATTTTTCTTATGTAATTTGCTCCTACCCTTTTCTAAAGATCCCAATTCTAGTTGTTTTATCTCTGTTACTATCTTTGCTTCTGCTAGTAAAGTTGGTTTAGACTTTGATTCCATTTTCTAGTAATTGCTTTTTTGGCAGCCATCATAATTAGACTCAGCAAGGCTTTACTATGTCTAGGCAATTCTGATTCTGTATTGTAGCTCAAAAAAATAATTTCCTTAGTTACACCAATTTGGTCACCCGGTATCTCCAACAGAAAAATCTGCAGGGCATCTTTTAAGTCTGCCAACTCATTATACTCTCAGAAAATATGTTGTCATTTATCTTTCTTCCATATCACATCTTCAACATTTGCTGTCTACCTGAGAAAAAAATTCCTTGAAGTCTGCTCGGGGTATAAAATACCTATGTAAACACTTCCGAGCAAAGATCTTAACTCTTCTAGACTTTGATGCATATTTGGGAGACATACATATATCCCTCCATTGTTTCTTTGTGAATTGCTTAAGCATTCTCTTCCTAATCCTTTCTAACCCTCTCTGATTGATTCTTATAGTTATCATGCAATATTTTATATGACCTTCTAAGTATTCTTTTCTTAATGGCAACTTCTGTTGTCGATTCTGCTAAAAACTCTACCAGTGCTGGTCTTTCATTTAGAACCCCATCTATTTCTTTATCTTTGCCCATACTCTGATATCAATTCTTGATAGGGAAGGCAATCTCTAACCTGCAGTCCAAATAAATTCTTGTCCCCTTCCCATTCTATCATATTTCCCTCTCTGGTTATTTGCTCCCAATACCTTAGTTCCTTTGCCAGTTTTCTCCAATAAATTCCAGCCATTCTTGTCTATTGTCTGTAACCCTAATTGCAGTCATCCCTATCGTCAGAATCTCCTTTCTCCATTCCCATGTTGGCTTAGTTCTTAGAATACTTTCTGCTATTTATGGATATAATATTCTATATTATTATTATTATTCTCCTTAAAGGTCTGCATTCAAAATCACAGTCTCTCCTTGTTTCTTGAACTTTCACCCTTTTTCATCATCATCTCTTTCCAATTTGAATTATAGTTTTCTGCTTGTGCAATGTATAGGAGCCTTAACTGTGTTGCTCTGAAATACCCCTTCAAACCGAGTAATCCCAATCTGCCTTGTTCTATTGAAAGAAAAAGCTTATCCCACTTGCTTCTTCCTGTTTTCCCCTCACAGACAAAATCCTTCAGCTCTTTATTAACTGCTATCCACAACTTCTCTGGTTGATAAAACTATGCCAGATCTGTGTATAACACAACACAAACTCAAATATGTTGATTTTTTAGGGGGCACTTTCTGTGTGGGGATCCCCAGAAAAGAACCACTTGGCACTCCTAGTCTGTTCATTTCCCTTCCTCCTGTGTAACCTCCAGATTATACTGTATGCAGTAATGTGGAGATACAGGATGTGCAGAGGCCATACTATGACATGTATTAACATGTATTAACAGAGAGGTCAGACAGAGGCAAATGAACTTACAGATGTTAAAGCAGTGATCTGATTCTTAGAAGAAATGAAATGGGAAAGAAAAAAAGCTATGCCTGATGGTGTTAGAAGAATTTATTATGCAAGACAGGATTAAATAAGAACATGAATTGCTCTGTAGACAGTAATATCTAATGCCTACAGCCCACAAAGTCTCCTGTGTTGTAAGAGGTACAGGCTGTAGGAACATGCAGAAATTATTCTTACTACATGGGCCCATACTCAGGTTTCTCCTCATATAATATGCCTAATCCTGGATTCTTTGCATAATAGAATCAAGGAAAAACAGGATATGATACATGACTAAGTGACTGTCATGCTTCAGACCTAGCAGAACAGGACTAGGTCTAACTAAGTTATCAAAGGACAACAGCAAAGACTGAGACAGTATGAAAGAGAACTTCAGTTCATGAATGCAGTGAAGCAGAGCCTCAGTTTCATGAATGCACTACACTAGTAAATGTGTCTGAAATGGGGTAGCAAGTCCACCAAATAACGAGCCAATGTTATGACTCACATTTGTTATCAAATAGCTTTAAAGAGTAATGGGAATGACCTCTGTTTTGCAGATAATGTAGTGTGTACCATAAATTCAGGAGTGGCTTGCAAAGAGTAACAAATATGGCTGTTCACTGGTTCTACAATAACAGAAAGAGGCAAAGTAAGAAAGTTGTGTGTGTGTGTGTGTGTGTGTGTGTGTGTGTGTGTGTGTGTGTGTGTGTGTGTGTGTGTGTGTGTTTGTATGTACATAAGCATTTGTGTCAGTGTTTGGGGTCTATATTAGATCACTGACCACTTAAAAAAGCGAACGGTGATTAATCAACCCTATGTGAGCGAAAGCTTACAATTTCTAACTGTCAGAACATCGATATTTTTCCTAGGGGAAAAAAATCGCTGTTCCAAAACACATACACACAACACAAGCACACCAAACAAACAGCAATCCACACACATACACCTAAAATCTTACACCTAACCCTTCACTAAACTATACAAACACCACTAACTATCCACTTACCTTAACCCAAACCCTAACCCTAAGGTCCGTCACTATCGCACAGTCACCTCACCCGCTCCCTAACCCTAACTCACCCAACCCGTCCTAACCCTCACGTCCACACAATCGCACGCATACCTAACCCGCGCCCTAACCCTAACTCACCTAACCTGCCCTAACCCTCACATCCACACAATCGCACACTTACCTGAACCTGACCCGTAGCTTTCCACCAGAGCACTGAAAATGCCAAGGCAACAGAAACAGACAACCAAATTCTTTCCCAAGGAAAAAATTTGGGTTTCTGTTGCTTCGATATTTTAAGCTTTCGCTACGTAGGGTTCGATATTAGAACATTCAAAGATTTGAAATCTCGATGTTCTAATACAGGCCCAGTGTTTGGGGTAGGAAAAATAGCTACAAGTAAAAGTTTTACAGAAAACAGGAAAGGATACCATTTTTAATCATCTTGTCTGTTTCAAGCTACCATTTAAATGCTGATTTCTGGGATTATTACTGTTTTTCTTCTGTTTGTAATCAGTTTCTCCATGGGTGTGAGATTCTCCAATGTCACATTAGTTTGTTGATCAGTGGAATGTTTATTAAGTACATTGTTGCTGTAAGTTGCATAGTGTGTGTGTTACATTAACTCATTCTTCAAAAAGATGGCATACCCCATTCTGGTGTAACTCTGTCACTGAGTTCAGTAGTCTGTTACAATAACCTATGTACATCTGGTTGTACACTTCCAGCGCCTTTAATTATTTCACTTATCTTTGCTTAATTCTTCCCTGTTTAACTGCAGTACTGTGCTCAGTGCTTTATTCCTTTTACTGCTTGCAATTAAATCTAAAGTAATATTAATTTAAACACTACCACTGGCACAGTTCATTCCACTTTTAACTTATTCATTGCCTTCAGCATTCCCTTGTGTCATTTTAAATCATTCTGATGAGCTCTGAGTGTTTTTTTTCACAATGTTCATGTTCTCTGCTGAGGAACTAAATATCTGCAAGTATTTAATTGACTGTAAGCTTCCATTAGTCCTTTGATTTAAATATTCATTGGCTGTATCTCTGGTCAGCAATCACAGGCATTAGTGTTAGCTAACTAAAACCATATACTGTTAAAGTGCTGATTCAGTTTAATCCCGTTTCCCAGTGGAGTAGTGCCTATAAAATCGCATTCTGTGATCCTGGTTCATAGAGCTATAGAATGTGTATTTTGCAACATAACTCATCAGTAACTACTGCAGAATTATTTCCTGGTAAAGCAGATAATCTAATTAATGCAATGTCAGAAAAAAAACATAAAAAATGATATTAGAAAAAGATCTGATGGTTTGTTGTGTCTACTCCCAGTTTGCATCTCATGTGATGGCATAACAGCTTAGCCAACACATTCTCTCACAGACACCAATAAATCCCACAAACACAAATAAATCATGCCCTGATAAATCTTCAGACCCTGCCACAAAACATCAGGAATTATGAATGCATGCCATTAACTCCTTTACTGACAGTCAGCAGGACCTTCTCTAACCCAGACATCGCCACCGCTATCTCTGAAAGAGTATCTGCCTAGCCTCATTCTTTTTCTACAGTTACTAAAATCATAGGTCACAAATGCTTCCCTAATTGACTTTCCCTGTGACATTATTACAATGTCTGCTACTAGCAGGTGGGATTGCCTAAAAACCTCTTTGAAAGTCAACAAGACTTCTGCCACCTCCTTTCATGCTCTCTTTCCACAAGAGCTGCTTCTACTGTGTATATATGCATGTATATACCTACTTATATCAGTCTGTGCATCAGTTATTGATCAATAAATATGTATCTGTCTACCTATATAAATAAATATATATATCTATATATATTTGAGTGTGTGTGTATGAAAGAGAAACTGTGTGTGTGTGTGTGTGTGTGTGTGTGTGTGTGTGTGTGTGTGTGTGTACACACACATATGTGGGCATGTACTGATATAAGTCTGTGTGCACCTGCATGTGTGTGTGTTTGTGTCTGTGAATGTGTGCACCTGCCTGGTGACTTGATTCTTAGGCAGTGAGTAAATATAGTCAGATCCTGCACTTTTTCATGTACAAGTTAGATTCACAGCTTAGCTGCACAGGAAGTTTCTAGAACATCCAGTCTTCATTGATTTACTCCTCAGAGATTACGACTGGAATGTAAGCTTTGACAAGCATGAAAGAGAGGTTTATAACAAATAAATGGAAACGCTACTTTCAGAAAAGCCCATGGAGTGGTACCACATTAATCAGCAGAGTAAACTAATAAGTAGCTGCAGCAGCCCAGAGAGACTTGTACCAATGTGTAACAACAGCTGATGAAGACTGACACATATGCTACTCTGGAGGAGATGTTAAAGCATTCCTGTAGCTCGCCAAGTGCTAGGAGTACCTATTAGGCATTACATACCCGGGCGGCCACAGTGGTGCAGTGGTTAGCATTGTCGCCTCACAGCAAGAGGTTCTCTGGTTCGATCCTTGGCTGGGGTGCCTTCTGGGCAGAGTCTGCATGTCCTCCCTGTGGTCACGTGGGATTCCTCTGGGTGCTCCAGTTTCCTCCCACATCCCAAAGACATGCTGTAGGTGGATTGGACATTCTAAATTGGCCCTAGGTGTGTGTGTGCATGTGTGCGTGTGTGCATGTGTGCGTATGTGTGTGTGTGTGTGTGTGCCTTCTGTGGAAGGTTGGGCACCGAGCTGGCAACTCTACACCGTAAAAACTCCACTGCCAATCATGAGCGGACAGGTGATTCACTGTGGTGACCCCTAACTGGGAAAAGCCGAAAGAAGAAGGCATTACATACCCATTTGTAACCCTTCCTAACCACTAATGTCACTGTTGACCCACACCAAACCTCTTTACAATGACACAGGTAGGTGGGAGTCCAGTCTCCCAGCAATGTTGGCTTTGTTACAGAACTCGTGTATTTTTTAATGGAGAAACCCTTCCTATCTCACCACTGTAGCTTGCAATGTTTATCCAGACTCTTTCACAAAGACACTAAGACATGTTGTCCCATTGTCAGTGATAACACCAGTGACACTAAGAATGGCTAATATCCTGGCATAAATGCAAACATATGTAAACGCACACACACACACACACACACACACACACACACACACACACACACACACACACACACACACACACTGAAGAATTTTGCTCATAATGTCCTGGGGTAAAAGGCTCCACGTTGCTGGGAAGGTTTTGTTAAATGCTTTCCCCTTGGTACAGAAAATAGCCTTTTTACTAAAAGTGTCCCTCAGTCATACATTCACAGTGGGCAGTTGGTGATCCTAATCATACCTTCCATCCTCTTAGCACAACAATCAGGGATGAAGCCAACAAATAATGACAGACAAAAGCCCCAAATCAGGGATTGATTTTAAATATTGGTGTTATATATTTAAAAAGTTGATAGAATAACAGTTTTTACATTATCATGCATTTTTCTGGAGGATATGAAGTCTGAAACTCAAATGTCTGTCATTATTTAGTGACTGGAATCCTCAATGATTTGCCAGGAAATGACAAATTTTATGTGGAACAAAAAAAAAATCAGAGCCACTCTGGGAAATCAGAGACAGTGGGGAGCAACGGTTCTTATTCTTTCCTCTGAGCTTCTGGGCAAGCAGTACACAAAGTGTAGTATTTTGGGGGAGTAGTACACAAAGTGTAGTATTTTAAGTGAGCAGTACACACAGTGTAGTATTTGGCAATTACCATAGAGGGTCTGGGTGCAATTGAGGTCCTGTGACCCTTGTTTAGAAGAGACAGTAGTGATGTTCATATCAGTCATTAACCAAAATAATGATTTAGATCATACTGACTACTATTTACAAGGAACAGGTGCTGTACATGAAAGCCAGAGTTACTACCAACAGCGCATATTTATACTTCGACATGAGGAGGTCAATGTGTGTATCTCCCTCAAATGTAGAATATGTACATTTATACAGATCATAAAAGTAATGAAATAATTACAATCTCTCAGATAAAAATAACTTATTTTAACCCTTTTACTGGAAAGGCTGACCCAGACTCTGCCAGAGCTTGCTGTGAGGGAAAGGTTAGTTTGCTTTTTATTTTTTTGATTATTTTGTATTATTTTATTGACTTTTTTATTTTGTATACTATGATTTGTTTTCTTTACACTGCATGTTACTTGTATTCTACTTTTAACTGCATATTAAAACTTCAAAAGAGACCACAGCTCTGTCTCTTGTGAGTCAGACAGAATTTTTTCTCACACTCCCACCCTGTTACTGTTGTGTTCTTGAACACCACTGCCTTTCTAGTTGCCTGCCCCTTATGTTAATTTCACCATATATCTCATTTCCTCTCTGCTTTTACTGGCTAGTGTGAGTAAGCACAAAATTATCATTTTGTGAAATCACTCCCCTTCAACTATTTAAATTTATTGGCCATCTTACTGTATTCCATAGTACCAGAATACAAAAGTGCCCACACCCTTGCAATCTATCTGGCTCTTTTAAAAATAGGCTCTCCACTAAAACTTAACTTTTTGTACTGCTAAAAATAAGTTACCCAGTTTCATATCTTACTGCTTAGTGCACACTGCAGTGTTTAGGATGAACCATTTTTTTTTCATCTTACCTTTAAGCATCTATTGCAAGAACACCAGTTATTGGAGAGCTCACATTCTGCCTCTTAGTAGTCATCTTAGGATTAGTGCTTCTGTTTTCTTCTGGTGAGAGAAGGAGTACAGTGACATTTCCTGGAGGCTGCTGATCACCAGAAAGCCTAATAACTGCTTTATAGGTGACAGCTTGGAATTTGTGCTTATATTCTGATCCTGGTGAGAGCAGGAGCAGAGTGCACTGATTCCTGACTGTTTCTGGTTGGAGAGTGAGTGTCTGTGCTTAACGTACCTGATTGGTCTGGTTGCTATTTGAGACATCTAACAGAAAAAGGCTACAAGCCTGCAGACCCTTGCATCATCTGGGACAAGACTGTGGATCACCAAACAGGCTGTGGCCTGCTTCTCTTCTTGGGATTGGTGCTAAAATTTTCCTTCTGGTGAGAGAAGAAGCAAAGGAGTATTCTATCCCAGCAGAGTGAAGCTGTGCTGAGACCAGCATTAGTAGTAGCCAGGCAGTAGCCATTCATGTGACTCCCCTCTTTTCATCATTCTTGAGAAGATAATTCTTTGTTTTCAGTAAGTGCTGCTTGATTTGATTCTAACTTCAGAATATTTGCGTAAATACTTCATCCTTAAATTTTCAGGGTCTATGTATTAGTTTACCCTCAAGTGCTTGACTGTGCTCTGTATAGCCTCAGACACATTGAGTGACATTTTCCTATAAAAATACAATTGAAATTTCTCCAATATCTAGTTTCACACAGGACAACTAGTTGGCAGTGACAAGCACTGTCCACATAGTTGAAAACCAGATACTCCTGACAGTGACTGATATTCTCACTCCAACAGTCAAATCAATAAAAAGGGTCTGCTGCCATGGATATGAACTTTCCTACTGTCTCTGTTACGGGTTTGGTGGAGATGGGCATCCTGAGGCAATGGAGAAATTGTCTCATGTTTATTGACAACCAGTTAAGTCTCAAACAAACTGATATGGTATGTGAGAGAAGTATTTACACAACATCACTGGAGGCAAAGCTCTCATATAAAAGTACTCCTAATGTCAATAAGGTTGCTAGTAATAGACATGCTGCACCCATCATGCACAATTTAAAGCAGAAATTTAGACCCACATACACTGAGGCACTTACATGTAACCTTCCTAAACCACAAAGACCTCCTAGACAAAGTACACATAAGAAATACCCTCAGCAGTCTCAAACACACTCTTTCAAAACAACGCCCACATCAACACATAGAGCTACATCTCATGGAGCCTCTACCTCTAAAACCATAAGGCAAGTCAACACACAATCCAACATTCTGTCATTGTAAACTCCATTGCGAGACTAATGTCCCTCTCATCAGGCTGAGTAAGGAGAACATTACGGTCAGTTGCTTATCAGGGGCTAGGGTCCACCACATTACACATGCACTCAGGTCATTCGACCGCAATTGCTAATATGACTCAGTTATAGTCCATGTGGGAGTAAATGACCTGAGACATACCTCCCTAGACTATATGAAGAGAAACATCATGGAGCTCTTGGAATATGTGTCTCAGGCTGGTATGAGCCTAGCATTGAGCAGCATTTTACCTTCTCCAAGGATGATGCCACAATATGAACAAAAAAGATTGACTTTAATAATTGGCTTAGTTTCTGGTGTCATTCTAAAGGGATGCAATATTTGTCAGCATGGAAGGAGATGGTCAATAGGCCACTCTGCTATGCCAGGGATGGTCTGCACCTCTCCACTCTAAGCTTTTGAATATTAGCTAAAACATTGTCTTCCCCCATAGTGCCTTTTTTAGGCAATGCCAAACTGAAAGTACTTCTGACATAGCAAATCAAAACCAAGAAAATCTAAAGGTATTACTGCTCAATGTTAGGAGCCTAGACAAAAAACTCCACTCCCTGGAAGCTCTCTTTACCCTAGAGAATGCTGATGTCTGTGTGGTCAATGAGACATGGTTTAAAGCTGCAGAAAGCACACCAACAGTGCAAGGTTATAATGCCTTCCACACATTTAGACCAGCTACTTCACAGGTAGGGACTAAAGGTGGAGGTGTCTCCATTTACATCAAAAACAAATATACTTCAAGGCTGGTCAAACAGGACAATGCACTTGAGCTGCTCCATGTTCAAATCACCATAGGTAAAATCCAATACCACTTCCTTGCAAGCTATAGGTCCCCCTCTATGACCCAGGAAAATCATACCATGTATTTAAACGTATTAGAAACATGAACCATCCAACCCAATACCATATTCATTGGTGACTTTAATTACCCCACTATTAACTGGGAATCCTATGCAACATTAAATGTACATGCACAGAGAATCCTGGATTTTGTAAACACAAACTCCCTGGACCAGATTGCCAATACATCAACCAGGGGTGCAACCATACTGGATCTGGTCCTCACTAATATGGAAGAGTGCTGCACAACCCCTACTGTAATGCCTTCCCTGGTAAGGTCAGACCACAAAATGGCCTCCTTTGAAGTAAAAATAAAACCTGGGCCCCCAACTCAACCGGGAATATTCCGAAACTATTCTAAGGCTAATCTCCTGCTATTAAGTGAGAACCTGGCAACATTTCAAGCCCCTATAAACCCTGAGAACACTTCTGACTATGCAGAACTGTTCACAGAAACCCTGTACAAGCATGTTAATAGCTGCATAGAGGCAGCTGTACTAACCAGGAAGAAGTACAGAACTAACAAAAGACAAGCCACCCTGGTGGAATCACAAAATCAGTTGTATGTATAACAGGTGGAAGAAAATCATGGCAAAAATTAGGAGGTGCAGAAGGATAAAAGCACTCTCATCAAACTCCACAAACAACTCAGAAGATAAATAAAGTCTACCAAAGCCAAATTTGAGGTACGTTTGGCCTCCCAGGCCAAGGACAACCACAAAGCATTCTTTAGTTATATCCGCAACCTCAAAGGTAATACACAATTGTGTACAGAGCTCATTGAAAATGGAGCCACCTATACTGAGTCAGAAGATGTAGCAAACCTCTTGGCTGATAAATTCAGCTCCAACTTTACTCCTCTGTCCCCCTCAACCTTCCCTCAGGATATATCATCAAATATAACTCCCCCTACTCTCACTAGGGAACAGGTCCTTAATGCTCTCTTTAAGAAGAACACTGTATCAATGGGCCCAGACAATATCCCTGGATGCCTTCTAAATAGCATGAAACATGACCTTTCAGGGCCTCTGGAATTACTATTTAAATGCAGCCTTCAAACAGGCTTCATGCCTCATGAATGGAGAAAGGCAACAGTCATTCCTCTGCACAAAGGTGGGCCATCTACAGACCCTGGAAACTACAGACCCATAAGTCTCACTAGTCTTATATGTAAAACCATGGAAATAACTATCATGGAGATGATCAATAGAGATATAGTAAACCTCCAGATACTGGACCCAACCCAGTTTGGTTTTGTCAAGGGCTGATCATGCCTATTCAACCTGGTGGACTTCTTTGAGAAGGTCGCCAAAGCAATGGATGAGGGCAAAATAGTTCACACTGCTTACTTTGACCTGGCCAAAGCATTTCACACAATACCCCACTCAGGCATTGTTGACAAACTCAAGAGGTTAGGCACAAACCTGTATGTTACCTGGTGGATAGCCAACTGGCTCACAGACAGGACCCAGGAAGTTAGAACTGGAGAGTCCACCTTTACAAAGAGGCCAGTCACAAGTGGAGTTCCTCAGGGATCAGTCCTTGGACCGCTCCTTTTTGGCATTTACTTCTTTGAAGTCAAGACCAATGTCAGTGGGCTCTGGATGACTAAATTTGCAGATGATTGCAAATTAGGAGCTGTCATTGAATCTCACACTGACACAAATGGTCTCCAGGAAGGGCTGACACAGACAAATAACTGGTGTCAAAGCCATGGACTAAAACTAAATGCCAAGAAATGCATAATAGTATCCTTTGGGAAGTCATCCACCCCTGGAAACTAACACATTGACAACACACCCCCAAGAGATGGCCCAGTAGTAAGGAACTTTTTTTTTTGAAGCAGTATTGAAGATTGTTTGTAGCAATGTAAGGTTCTGTTTTTTTAAGCTGAACCTATAGTTCAAAGACTGCACTCTAGCTGGGTCATAAATAGCCTTTGATCATCCTGTGTCTACAGTAGTGAGGAAATCATTCTACATTGTGCAACTTATAAACAAATGTATGGCATCTAGGTTCAAGGAGGTCATTGCTTTACTGTAGTTGACATTCATCAGACGTATCATTGAGAGCATTGCCCCCTTTGGTATGTACCTAACCAGGCATATCCAACAGTTGGAATGTCCACACAGGTTCCTCACTAAAAGAATACATGGTGTAAGTAATATGTTCTATGCAGACCGCCTCAAGGCCCTATCCCTGTGTTCTGTCTCCTACAGGCTGTTGAGGGGAGATTTATGCCTGACATACAAGGCATTGCCAGACCCCACTCTGATGGACCTCTTGCATATCTGCAAAACAAACAGCACCAGAATTACCCATTCTAAAGATTTAAACCTTGCCAGTGATATAAATAAGACCTGATGGACAGACGGGTGTATATCCCAGAGACTACTCTTTTTCTGGAACAGGCTCTCTAGCCATGTGAAGCAGAGTTCCTACTTAACCCAATTCATGAGTAACATAGACAACTGGATGGGGAACAGGAAATCCATCCTTGGCTTGGCACCGACTGTATGTCTCGAATGGACACAAGCAGCCTGTATATGGGTCATCTCCCAGGCCCCAGCTTGCAAATGTGTCATCTCCCAAACCTCTGCTTACACTCATCAAGGGTATCTGAACTTGTCAGAGGTTTGGGATGCATGGCTAGGCTTAAAAAGGCCCCTGTACTCGTTAGCCTAGTGCACACATATGAACCTAATACATTCAAAAATACAAGATAAGTAGATTACAGTCTTAAATTCAAGAAACTGAAATGGGAAGATAAGACTTCCATAGGGAGCACAGACAACAAACAAACATAATCCCATTATGCATCTAAAAGAATAATAAATATATCCAATGCATGCGGCAGATATTGTACAAATACTCATTGCAATGCATAAGTAATAAAAAAGAAATTTAAATAAAATTATTTTTCGGAGTCAGTGTGATGTATGGAAGACTCTAATACATGGTAACAGAAGGTTACATAGAAAAGGAACTGAAGAGCAAGGGAACATAGGAAGGGAAGAAGGGGCAGCTTATGGTGTATGATTTTGTTATTGTAACAGAGTCTGAGAATTATTTTATGATTAATCTGTACAGAATGAAGGCAGAAAAAGTTATTTAGTTCTTTTGGAACTATTTAAGTTATTCTATTTTACAGCAATAGCATTTTGAGGTATTAGCTGAATTTGGGAAAACTGGTTGTATAGCTAGTGCATGGAGGTTTCTTCTCAAAATTTTGAGTTGTATAACAAATAATCTATGCCTAATGCAGTTTTTATGTGAGTAGGGGGTGTGGAGAGAGTGTTGAGGTTGTTTGAAATTTTAGATTGCATAGTCTTTCACATATTATGATCTGCCTGCAACGTATAAGAGATTTTTAGTTTAATAATTTGAAAGGGGAGCTAAGAGAAGATCGTCCCTTTGCTGAAATAGAAGACAGTTAACTTTCATGAGACTGAGGAGTGACATTCAGTTTTTGGAACCAGGGAGGGTTTTTGTTTTGTTTTGTTTTGAAACTGTGTTGGAGATTGTAGCTCTGTAAGACACTTTTTTGAAGATGTGCCGGATATGTTTGTAGATCTATAAAGATCATTTTTATTTTTACTTATTTATTTATTTATTGAAACAGTGTTGGACATTGCTTGTACATCTGTAAGATTCTTTGTTTTCTTTGAAGCTGTATTGAAGATTGTAACTCTGTAAGGTTTTTTTTTTTGAAGCAGTATTGGAGATTGTAGCAATGTAAGGTTCTGTTTTTTTAAGCTGAACCTATAGTTCAAAGACTGCACTCTAGCTGGGTCATAAATAGACCTTTACAAATGCCTTCTCTGTCTGCTGGGGATAGAATGCATAACAGGTTTGCATGCCCAGAAGACAGGTTGCTGAATTTGGTCTTGTTTTATGAATATGCTATTGGGTGTTTCAGTTTTGGTCTAAGCAATGACCAGGGTATTTAAAGGAAGTACTGTTTTTTAGTGAGATTTGTTGGTATTCAAAAATGTCTGAGGGCATAGATAATTTTTTAATGGACATTGAAAAGTATGATTTTGGTTTTGGTTAAGTTTAGTATCAGTTTTCTGGACCTTTGCCAGCTGGAAAAGGTTAGGATGTCTTGTTCTAATTCAAATTTGATGGTATCACAGAAGGAATCTGATCTGCAGATGACCGTATAAATTGTGTAGAGAATGATGGAGAGTTGGGAACTGTTTGAAGGCAATTTGTTGATGTAAAGTTAGAAAAGTGATGGGAAACAAACAGAACATTGAGACCTTTAAGGAAGTCTGTTTTTGAGAAGGCAGTACCTTCATGGAGTACCATAGCTGCGAAACCAGTGAGAATCCTCTCATCTTCAGCAGTACCAAAAGCAAGAATGGTGAAACAGCATATTTTGGTAACATTCTAGATTGGTACAATTATGAGACACATACTCTTCTCTGTCAGCAGTGGATTTCTTTACTCACAATTTTGCAAGAGCAATAACTGGGGCAGTCAGAGAATGGCATAGGTGTCATAAAGATGCTTGTCTCCTCACCAGTAGCACTGCCACAAATCATACTGGTGTCATTGCACTATGGACTACCATAAAGCTTATAGGAGTGTGAGAGAATACTAGGCTAATGACACTAAAGGGCCTTTTAAGCCTAGCCATACTTCCCCGAAATATTAGAAAAGTATTGCTCCTTTAAGTTTTGTGGGGGGTTATATAAATCTGGGCATGAATATTCAAGTATTTACAAGCCTCTTCTTTCTAACAGAAACATATGTGCCAGGCCGGAGCCTAGATGGCCAACTGAGAGCAGTGAATTTTGGGAGCTCCATAAACTAGTATAATAATATAGGAACATTTTATTATTTCAAGTTTAAAACATCAGAAATCTATAGATAAACTACTAAACTACATAAATATAAATTTTGGTGGAGATATACAAACATTTTCCTGTCAAGTAACTTGGAGATATATTGAGTCACTGAATATGAACAACTCAAGGAATTCTCATCCAGATGCTGCTTTGAAAAAAGAACTGCAATTGATGACATCTACCTTACAGGAACTATCTTTGAAGATGGATGGCTTTAAAAATGACTTAGAAAACCTCAAATGAAATTCTTAAAAACAGACCGATACTCTCAAGGTCCTATTACAGCAACACCATGCAAAAATAACAAATATAGAGACTTCTGTAAATGATATTGAAGGGAGACTCAGAGGAAGAATTCCAAAAAGAATTTCTGCTTAAACAAAATACATGGCTGCTTAACAAAATAGATGACTTAGAAAACAGAGAAAGGAGAAACAACATAAGGATCTTTGGTCTGCCTGAAAACACTGAAGGTGATGACATTATTTCATTCTTAACTACCTGGATTCCTGAATTTGTAGACTTGAAAGAGGGGCTTTCATTTGGAATTGAAAGGGCGCATAGAGCATTGAGGAAACCTGCTTCTAACTCAACAAATACTCCACATAGATCCATAGTTATAACATTTCTTTCATTTCTGGGCAAAGAACTAATATTAAAATCTGCTTAGAGAAAATCACCCTTAAAATACAATCAAAGCCTGATAAGGTTTGACAATGATTATTCTTCCAGAATACTAGAACAAAGGAAAAATGTCTGGCCAATAATAAAACTGTTGAAACAAAACAACATTAAAGCACAGCTGGCCTTTCCAGCCAAGATAAAAATACTTTTTTGCCAATGAGATGAGAACCTTTAATGACTTAGAAGAAGCTACTATATTTTTAAAAAAACAACATAGTATCTATCCCAGAAGAAATGGAATGGATGGCCCATATTTTTAAAAGAATAAAAGAAACGAATTTTTGGACTGATGCTAGAAAGAAGAAACAAAAAACTGATTCCAAGATAGCTGTCCCAAAAAAATAACTCTTACAGCTACATCTCTCAAAGTATCAACTGATATGGTACATCACTTGTCATATGTTTTTATTTAAAAAAAGGGAGGGATTCTTAAACAACTGAGAAACAGTAATGATTTATTCAGAATGTTCAAAGAGTCCAATAATTCTTCACAAACAAAGGTAGATCAAGATGCGTCACTATTTACATTATATGTAAACCAAACAAAGCAACATATAATACAAACATAGAAGTTTCAATTCCCCTACTTGAACTCAATGAATACGTATCTTGTTCATTTTTCATTGTTTTTACTTATAATAATTTAAGTAATTAATTAACTAATTCAACAAGGTACCATTCATCAGAGTTCAGACTCAAATGTAACAAATTAACATCATATATAATAGCAGTAAAAGTAGACTGTTTTGAAAAAAAATGCTGTCATGGAGACTAATGCCTTCTTCAGTTAAAGTTTGATTTAGAAATGTCATGTATATCCTTGGTTGAATAATAGTAGCAAGCTCTTAGTACAAATATCATCATTATTCTGTCTAAATATAGTTAATATCAATTATGGCAGGTATCACAGCTATGAGTGTTGTTTGATCAATCCTGATATGGTATCTGTGGATGTAGCTGTGTCTGGCAGCTAGTAAAAATGTAATTATTATTCTGTCTAAACATAGTTAATATCAATTATGGTAGGTATCATAGCTTCGAGTGCTGTTTGATCAATCCTGATATGGTGTGCGTGGATGCAGCTGTGTCTGGCAGCTAGTACAAATGTCATTATTATTCTGTCTAAACATAGTTAATATCAATTATGGCAGGTATAATAGCTTTGAGTGCTGTTTGATTAAGCCTGACATGGTGTGTGTGGATGCAGCTGTTGTATGTTGCCATTTTTGTCTCCTGGAAGCTGTGGCTTGTGGCTTGTGATCGAGGTTTACTGATGCTTATATATTAGGAAGAGACATTTAGTGTTTTAGCCTGGATCCAGGGGAAGGGGTGGATAAAACTTTGATTTGGGATATTTTGGCAGAGAATAGTTTGTTTATACATCTGCTTAATGAGAGGTGGGAAGGCTGGAAGAATGTGTTACCTCCTGTTGTGGTCGGCTTGTTGGGAATTTTTTTTTTAATCTGTTTGCTGTCCATTCTTTTCCTGGTTGCTGCCTCACTGAAAGGGAGGGAATTTAAGCTTGAAGTTGCAGTGAAGTTAAGCTTTGCTTCAGGTGCATTGTGAGCCTCTGGTATGCAGTACACAGACACACTAACATAAACAGATGCTCCCAGGTTGCTATGGTAACGGAGACAGAGTGACGATAATGCTTAACAGCTCTATGGAGCCTCTGAGATGATTCTTGGCAATGTTTTTGGTTTAAAATATATATATATATATATATATATATATATATATATATATATATATATATATATATATAATAAAAGGGCTGTTTTAAACAACATGTACACATATTGATGGTCTCCCAATACTTCGTTTAGCTCATTAAGTTGATTCTTGATAAAAAAAAAAAAATAATAATAATAATAAGCACAATTTTATATTTAAAATGTATTTTGGTCCAAACACATTAAGGACTTACATAAGAGTGGAAGTATGAGATATTGTGAAAGACTAAGAGTACTTGGCCTTGTGCAGAACCCTTTGCAGTGGTCTGGGAGGTGAGCTTGCTTGGAAGTGTTGGGCATATGGGGATAACTGATTCTAGGGGTGTTTGGGATTGCTGGGAAGTGCTAGAGAGTCATCTGATTTCCTTTGTGGAAATATCTGTGGGAATGGAAGGTGTGTTGAGTAATTCACTGTCAGAGTGGCCACTGGATGAAACAAGCTGGTAAAATGGAACATGACAAATATTGGTTTGGATATTTTAAGAACAGCTTGGAAACACACCACATGAACTAGCGAATGGTATTCTGGCAAAAGTGGATGGGTATGGTTGCCCGTGCTTGAAGTATTGATATGTGTGTATGTAAGGATGGAAATATACTTATAACAAATAAGATACTAGTAGGGTCTTGTAATTTCAAGTCTATGGACTGTATAAACATGCTTGGAAGGAGCTAATAATAAGCATTACAGCTTGTGGTCTCTCAAATAACTAAGCAACAGCCAAAAAAAAAAAAAAAAACACACACACACAATAGTTATGTAATGTATGATTTTAGTTAATCTAGACATAAAATATATAATCATCATATAAGATGAAGCAGCCTGCTGAATTTAGATAGTAAAGACATGATTTAATAACATGGGCTTGTGTATAATAACACTACTGTCTTAACTTGTCATAAATGATGTACACTACACTGAACATCAAGGGGAAGCATGATTTTCTTATATAGGTAAATATGCATAACAAGTCATGTAATTGCTTTAACTTTAATTGTAGGTTTTGTAACCCATCTTGACCATATATAATACTAAGGCACCAAAGGGATATTATTCATTGGGATCAGCAAAATAGTTTAGCAAATCATGTCATAACCCATCCCACACATAATTTTGTTTTTCAGGTTATTGAATTAATATCAGTAACCAACAGGGGAGGTGATATTAAAAATTTGAAGGAGAATAAAGAAATTAAATGGATATTGAACTTAAAGGCACACAAGTCACCTGGGATAAATGCTGTAGTCCCTTTAAAACCAATCCTAAGAAACAGGCGTATCTCAGCTAAACCAAAGTAAAGTACTCAACACAAGGAACATGATTAGTTCACAAAAAGGTGTGTGTAGATGGAAGCATCTGAATGGCTAGTAGTTATTTTATATTTTGAAACTAAGAAACTGAAATTTCATTGACCTGAAGAAGGCTAACAGCCGAAAGTGCTTTTCGTGTGTGTTTTACTAAATAAGCTCACCAGAGCGAGCTTTTTAGTTTGGGATTCATTTTAAAGCTTTTAAAGAAAACTATTATTCAGAACTTATTATTGTGAATTGAGAGCATGTCAGCATAGCTGATGAGAGCCCTGTGGAAGTAAGTGTTATTTTAAACTGTGAAATATTTTTTTTTGTGGTTTTAATGAGACTTGGACTAAGGAAAAAGGGCTTCAGTTTACAGTTTGAAAGCATTTGCTAACTTGGCATCAATCCTGAAGTTTTTAAGGGAACTACTAACCAAGAATACAACTTAAGAGTGAAAGTAAGTTAGCACAGCTAATGAGAACTCTATGAAGTAAGTGCTGACTTAATTGCTAAACAGACTTGCTGTTTCACTATATTTCTGAAAGATCTTGGAATTTATAATTTGTTTCAAGAAATACTTACTTACGCCTAACACGCTCTTATTTGTGGAGATTATTGCAATACAGCATTTCAGCTTGGTGATGCATAGATTCTCTTCTCATTTTTTTCTTGTTTGATGCACCTTTAGTACTTGGGATTTTTTTTAATTAAATATATAATACTTAAGTGGTTACAAAAGTAACCATTGTTTATGCATGATTGACAAAGTTGTTCAAGAGAAACAATAGAAGCCTGAACTTGAAATTAAACAGAATGTAACAATCACATTCTGAACAAATAGTATTAAATTGACAATAGACACTCAGTTTAATAACACGGGCTTGTATATAATAACACTACTGTTTTAACTTGTCATAAATGACATACACTATATTGAACATCAAGGGGAAGCATGATGATTTTCTCATATAAGTAAATGTGCACAAGTCATATAATTGCTTTAACTTGAATTGTAGTTTTGCAATCCATCTTGACCATGCATAATACTTAAGCTGTTACCAAGGTAACTAATGTTCTATACATTACATCAAACTGACAAAGTTGTTCAAGGGAAACAATAGAAGCCTGAACTAGGAATGTCTCAGAAAGTGACAATCACATTCTGAACAAATAGTATTAAATTGACAATAATCACTCAGTTTAACATTTTCTGATTATACAAAATAAAATGTTGCCATTTAAATCTAAAAAAAAATCAGTATATGCCATAAAATGGCAATTTATGAATATGGAAAGGGAACTTGTTATCATTAATCACAATAAGTGAATCTGTTGTTTTTAACCTATAATTTCACTCATTTTATAATAAGAAATGACAGATATGAAAATCCTTATGTGTAGGAAATGGGGGGGATGCACTGATAATTGAAATGCACAAACTTTCATCAATGATCACATAAAACAAACTTGATGCTTTAAGTACATTAGCAACAAAGTGATTACTTAAATGCTGGCAAACAATGAAATATAACTTCTGATATATCCAGTAAAATACATTGTATTATAACCATTAGGTATAAATATTATTACCATCTATTTATATTAAGTAATACGTTTTGAAATACTTCATCAATAAGGGTGAATATGTTAAATAACTGTGTGCTATAATCTTTTACTGAGGTTTTATATATGATACATCTTACTTTACTATGATTGAATTGCTTGTCATCTATCTTTCATGTAAATATTAATTGCTTATTCAATAAGTAGACTTTTATATTGTATTAGAATTCTGTCTAATCTACAATAGTACTATATCTGTTCAAAATAATATAAATATTGCTTATTCCTATTACAAATATTCTCCATATGATAATTAAATTTATGGAGCTCATATGTTCTTGATTGTCAAGGTATGAGTGATAATCTGATGGACTTAGGTTTATCCATCAGATTAGGAATGATTTTCATTCCATGGCTAGAGTGGATCTTAGTTTTGTTAACATTTATTCATTTAAATTTATTTAACAAAAACACTTTTAGTATGCCTGACCAAAACATTACTTTATTGGTAAACACTCAAAAAATAAAACTGATAATTTCCTTTAAAAGCTCAAACATATACTTTATAGTTATCAGAGGAAAATGTTTAATAGTCACAATAAAACAAAAATACATAGTCTAAATAACCTAAGATGGATTTAACTTTATTATCTTTAAATACCAATGGCTTAAACAATCCTAGCAAGAGATCAAAACTACTGAAATATTTAAAACTGAACAAAGCACAAATTGTCTTCCTTCAAGAAGCTCATTTCAAAACAAATGACAATTACAAATGGAATCCTAAGGAATATATGATATTGGTGCAATCCACTTATAAGACAAAGACAAAAGAGGTAACAATTTTATGGAAAACAAATGTGATTAACCCATAAATCATTTATAAATATGAAGATGAAGAAGGCCTTATGGCATTAGTAATAGTTAAATATAATAACAGAATATGGACGCAAGCCAATCTATACTGGTCCCCAGGCATTGGAACAGGAGCTGTTAAAAAAACACTTGGATTTCATTTCCAATAATTATAAAGGCAACTTAATATTAGGAGGAGATTTTAACTGTATATTTGATATTTCTGAAACTACAAATAAAAGACTCCTGCGTACATCTGCCGTATCAAAAGCTTTAAACAAGTGGGTAGAATCATTTCATCTTGTAGATACTTTTAAATTTAAAGAAGATAAATCTTTGTTGTTTTCCCATCAAGATCACAGATTTAGTACCCAAATTAGAATAGATAAAATATTTGCTGCCCATGACTTACACTCTAAATTCATTAATTTCTCAATCACTCCCTGCCCCTTTTCAGACCACAATTCATTGATACTAAAACTTCAAAATGGATGCAAACTGGGATTCTGAATTATTAGATCTACAATCCAAACTTTTGTCAGTAAAAGCTAAAAAAAATCAAAATCATTTGGAGATGAAAAAGAAAGTAAAAGTATTAAACAATAAATACAATGAAATTCTAACACATAAAACTAGTTTAGCTTCCGAAAAACTAAAAATTCATACCTTGGCCACTTTCCCCAAATATCTACATAATTTATCCACAAGAATCAAAATACAGTCAAAAGCTAATAACATTAAAAGTATCTTCCATGAAAAGAAAGGGAAAATGTCTTGGAATAAGATGACATTCTTGATGCCTATAGAAATCAAAAAGAAAATATACATATTGATCAATTAAATCTAGATGAAAAATGTTCTAATACAAAAAAAAAAAATACCATAGGTTCATAGGTTCATAGGTTCATACTAGGCTATCTGCCCGAGGGCATTTATAAGCCTAGCCCATTGTTTTGTGGCTTACGCCACCCCTTTAGTATGGGGAACTATACCCATTATTTTGCTGTGCCTCTGTCGAGCAGTGACACTGAGGTAATTCCTGGGGTATATCTGCGATCTCCCATCCATTGGTCAAGATTTCTCTTGAACAAGGCCAGCGAGGTGCTCTGCCTCACATGTACCGGGATTTTGTTCCACAGCATAGGGAGTCTTTGGGTGATGAATCTATCCCTCCAGCACGTCCTATTAATAGCCGTGTCGAGGTTTAAGTCTCCGCCCTTGTGGCTCTGATGGATCTAGATTTTTGAGGTGAAGCATATTCATCAAATCTGGGTTTGACATGGCCTTGTATGTTAGGCAAAGGTCACCTCTGAGCAAGTGCGACTGAATAGAGCTGGAGTTCTTTCAGTCGGGCAGCATAGGACAGATTTTGAGACCCTTTATCCTTTTGGTGAGGAACTTTGTGGCCTCTCCAGCTGCTGCAAGTGTCGGGTCAGATACATTCCGAATGGGGCATTGTACTCAATCATTGGTCTGATGAGTGATGAGTAAAGGAGACTATGACCTCCCTTGATCTAGATGAAAATCCCTTCATGATAAGGTGGGCAATGTAGAAGGACTTCCTAACTACTTTAGCTACATGGGTGTCGAATGACAGACTACTATCAACCTGGGTCCCCAGGTCCCTGATAACTTCTTCTGTGCTCAGTGGATTGCCACCTATTTGGTAGCTAGGGGTAACCTTGTTTTTCCCGAAGGGTATGACTATGCATTTTTGGCATTTAACTTTAGGCCGTGGCTCTGGCACCAGTTATCCGTTTCTGTGAGACCCTTCTGAAGGATATCTGTGTCAGATGTGTTTTCTACTATGGCACCCAGTTTGCAGTCATCTGCAAACTTTGTCAGCCATAACCCTCCTGTGTTTGCTTGTACTGGAAAAGTAGATGCCAAACAAGAGTGGGCCCAGGACTGAGCCCTGTGGGACACCACTTGTGACAGGCTTTGAGTCTGACATGGCGCCAGCAACTCTGACCCTGTGGGTTCTGTCACTCAGCCAGTTTGCAACCCATCTTGTGATGTATGGGTTAACATTTAAGCTGATGAGTTTTTCAATGATACCCGAGTGGGGTATTGTATCGAAGGCCTTAGCCAGATCGAGGTAGGCTGTATGGACTGCCTTTCCCTCATCAATGGCTTTGGTGACTGTTTGAAAAAGTCAACCAAGTTTAAAAGGCATGATCTGCCTTTGACAAAGCCAAACTGGGTTGGATCCAAAGTCTGCAAATTCCTATGTCTTTATTTATGAGGTCCATTATGATCCTCTCCATGGCTTTGCAGATAAGGCTTGTCAAGCTAATGGGCGGTAATTTCCAGGGTCTGTGGAGGCACCGCCTTTGTGAAGTGGGACCACAGTTGCAGTGCGCCACTCCTGGGTACATATCCAGAGGTAAGACTTTGATTAAACAGCTGTCCTAGCTGTGGGTTTAATTCCTCATTGAGTTCGTGGAGCACACAGCCGGGGACACCATCGGGTCCCATGGATGCTGTGTTTTTGCTTTGGAGAGAGCAGTTCTCACTTGGACGCTGGAGATGTTTGGGGCTGCACTCATTTGGTATAGATATCTCTCCTTTGGGGAGGGGAGAAGTTTGCACTGAACCTGTCAGCCAGTATGTTGGCAATGTCTGTAGGATCAGTAATCTTCACATCATTTTGAACTAGTTCTGAGCATATCTGGGAGTTTCCTCCTAGGTTTCTAACATAGCTAAAGAAGGCCTTATGATTGTCTTTTGAGTCTTTAGCTATTTTTCTCTCGAAATTTGCTTTGGATGATTTTATGAGAGCTCTTAGTTTTTTACTTATAGTGATCAAGGGTGTCTTACCTTTTAAGGATTTTGCTCTATCTTGTAGTAGCTTCCTCCTTTTGTTGTAGAGTTTGTTTATGGCTGGGGTCCACCAGACTGGACGCTTGCCTTTGGTACAAAGAGTCTTTGTTTTGCTTGGGATTGCCTTATCCATGCAGTCCTGCAGGTGCTGGTAGAAGGCATTTGTAAGTGATTCAGCGGCTTGAGTACTGTTTTCTGCCAGCTTGGGGGCCTTAAAGGAGACCACACTAGTCTTTAGAAGTGTGAAGTCGGCTTTCGAGAAGTTTTTTACTGTGGTCTTTTTTATTTCAGGTGGGGGTGGGATGAGGACCTCCAGCGAGATTAGTTTGTGATCTGATCTCACCAGTGAGGGGTATACTTCCAGTGTTGAACATTGTGCTCCCATGTTCGTGATGATGAGATCGAGTATGTTATCTCCTCTTATGGGGATGGTGACTAGTTGTTCCATGGCATTTGAGTTTATGAATTCCAGGAACTTTTGGGCTAGGGTGTTTGGGCTTGAGTAGTGTTCCCAGTCTATATTAGGGTAATTGAAGTCACCTAGTATGATGGTGTTTGGTGATACATTTATCCCCTCTAGTGTTTTCAGGAAGGCCATGTGAGTTTCCTGAGTTTGTGAGGGTGGCCTGTAACATGCTACAATTTGCAGAGCAGTCTTGCCTATGGTTAATTGCACCTGGATGGTCTCCGATGCATCGTGCGTTGCCACCAGTCTTGAGGTGTGGGTGTCCTTGATGAATATGGATACCCCCCCTCCTTTCTTGGTATTGTCCGGATTTTGGGGCCGGAACGCATGATATGAGGTAAAACCTGATAGCGCTGGGGTGCTCTCAGGAGCCTTGAACCAGGTTTCTGTCACAGCACAGACATCTATGTTCTCCATACTGAGAAGGGCCTCGAGTGCATGCATTTTGAGATTTAGACTTCTGGCATTGAGCAGCATTACTCTTAGTTTTTTTCCTTTTTTGTGTTCTAGGGTGGTAGGTTTTTAAAACTAGATCTGCAAGCACCCATATCCTACAAATAAATTACAGATACAATAAAAGAGGGTAAAAATAATACAGCTCCAGATATAGATGGCATAATTGTGGAAATATATAAACTTTTTCCTTCAAAGACACTATCCCTCTTCCATAAAACTCTATTAGAAATTCAGTCACAAGCTTTAATATCACCCTCTTGGAGATATTCATTAATCACACAAATCCTAAAGGAAAACAAATCCTCAAACCTCTGTACCTCATACAGACCTATATCATTATTAAATAATGACTATAAGATATTTATGACAATATTAACTAACAGAATGAAAATACCACTATCCAAAACAATAAATAATGATCCAACTGGATTTATATATCATAGACACACACGACAATATTAAAAGGATAATTTCTCTTATAGATTATGTTAATAAAGAAAATAAAGAAACACTCATAATTGGCTTAGATATAGAGAAAGGCTTTGATTTCCCCAAATTGGGACTATTTATTCAAAATTCTAATGCTGTTTGAATTTCCTGCATCCTTTGTTCATCTCCTAAAGAATATATATATATATATATATATATATATATATATATATATATATATAATACATATATATATATATATAATATATATATATATATATATATATATATATATATATATATATATATATATATAAAGAATTTAGCGTATGTCAAGTTAGGTCCCTTTACCTCTGAATATATACATATAACAAAAGGCACTAAACAAGGGTGTCCCTTGTCACCAATTCTGCTTGCTCTGGCTATTAAAATATTGGCAGATTCAATTCATAACAATATAAAAAAACAAAGGAATAGATGTTAATGAACAATACAATTCTAAAGTAATGCTATTTGCTCATGAGATACTACTAACATTATCTAATACAAAAGAGACATTGGAAGAATTAGCTATATTAATTGACAAATTTCACATGACTTCAGGACTCCATTTCAATAAATCAAAATCAAAATGTTTATTTTTAAATAAAAAAAGAACCGCAGACTAAGGGGAATCACATCATAGGGAAGCAAGAATCTACCTTAAAATATCTAGGAATTGAATTCTGCAAAGATAATAATGAATTAGTCTCAAAAAACTACAGTAATGTCATCAATACAATTAAAAGCTCTGTGGAAAAATGAAACAAAATAATATTAACATTTGAAGATAGACCACAGTTAATAAAAATGGTTTTACTGCCCAAGATCCTATATATAGCTTTGGCAATACAACTGTTATCAGAAAGGAATATACTTAAAGAAATAAATTCATGCCTAATAAAATTTTTATGGTTTCCCAAAAGAAACAGAATAGCTTTAATACATCATATCAGACCATGGAAACAGGGCGGATTAAACTTTCCTGATATAGAAACATATATAAAAGCATCAATATCTAAAACAATCTCAGATTGGATAAGTCCAAATTGGACTGCAAATTGGAAAGAATTGCTAACTGTAATATCAATAAATTAATTTGATTTACAAACAAATTTTCAAATAGATGAAAACTATTTGCTATGGCATATATTATGTATTAGTCTGCAATATAACCTAACTAAACCCACTAAAACTCATATGATTAATTATTACATTGACTTATTTAGGAAAATTATTAATGTAAATATTGATTTAAAAATCTGGTTTGATCTTTTAACACCATTTATAGTCACAAAGAACTTTCCACATAAAATATATAAAGACATTATTAATTCCTGGGAGCAGAAAGGATTTGTTTGTCTGCTCTAATGTATCAAAGAACTAAAAGTTTTAGATTTGCAAGTAATAAAAACAACATACAAAATTTCACAACAGGACTGGCTAACATTACAGAGTATTCTGTCATATTCGCAAGATTTAAGTAAAATAATTAACAATTCTTCATTTAAAGAAATACTTAAATTTACAAAATACATATATGAAATCATATTTAATGACTTTTACATGGGAAATATTATTTCAAAATTTTACAAAATATTGATAAACTATAAAACAACACCCAAAACCTCTTATTGGAAATATATAACAAAAGGACACTCAGTACAGTTAACTGAAGATGTTAAAAACAAATATCCAATTATCAATAAAATATATATCTTTTACACAATACTGGAAAGTTTTTAATTGGACATGCTTGCACAGAGCATTCCTAACCCTAGATAAAATCAGTAAAATTAGTTCTTCCATAAAAGCAATATGTTGGAGATGTGAGCAATGATTGTGTTAAAATTAAGCCATTTTGGAATGGTATTAACTTTCTACAAGCTTTATTTAATGAATCATTTATTTAACTAAAGCTTTTGTATTATTAAATGTGAATGAAGGTCCTCATTTGAATAGGTCAAACAAGTATCTAGTATGGACTATACTTGCAATTTCAAGGAAGTGTTTAAAGATGGAATACAAACACAATACTAACTTTGTAAGACTTCTACAGCCTACTGAAGACCACAGCATTATTGGAAATACAAATTTAAGAACTAAGAATTTATCCAAAGCCATTTATCAACAACCCTTGCGGAAAAGTCTTATCGTTGATTGACACTATACAATAATTGATCAGACACTCTGATAATGGATTGGACGTACTTATAAAGTAACTGTATACATTATGATCTGTTATAGTGTCAGGCTAATGTAAATAGTGTACATAGTTATTTAAGATGTTATGTATAAATACTTTGGAATTCATTCAAATGTATTTGAAAAATAAAAAAAAAAATTTGAAAAAGAAACATATGTGCCAGACCCGAAGTAAATTTACAATTTCCCATCCACTGGTCCAAGTTTCATATGAATTAATGCAGGGAAGAAGTTTCCTTCACATGGATGGGAAGTCTCTTCCAGACAAAGGGTAGTCTCTGAGACACAAACTCTTCATTTTAGTATATGCTATTTATGTTGCAGGTGAGGGTTAGGTCCCTAGATTGGCTGTTTCTGGTGTTGTTTTTGGGATGTGGAACAGGTCCATAAAGGCTGAATCCAAGGATGCTTTGTAGACCAGGAATATGCTGCCTCTCAGTGTCCTGTTGAGTATAAGGACAAGGCTTTAAGGCAGTCAGCACATGACTTGTTTTCTAAGTCATGCATTCTTTTTTGAGGAGCCTCTGTCACTCCTCCAGTTGTTGCATATACCTGGTCAGGCACATGCTCAAGGGAGAATTGTACTTATTGATTGGGGTTATGAGAACAGAGTATAATGGAATGATGACATCTTTGGACCAGCATGCCATACCCTTGCTTATAAGTTGTACAACATAGCATGATATTCTTACTGCTGTAGACATATGATGGTCAACGGCCAAGTCACTGTCTTTGTGTGTTCCCAAATCCCTGGCTACATTGGGTCTACTCTTAGGGTGTAGGATCAATGTAATAATTTGCAGAGGTGGCTGTCCTACCAAAATACACTATTATTCATTTCTTCTCACTGAGTTAAGATCATGACCCCAGCACCAGTCATTAGTCTGTTTCAGGTCCTCTTGGAGGGCATTTGCATCTTGGTGGCATTCAGTGACTGCACCTAATTTGCAATCATCTGTGAACTTAGTTAGCCAGAAGCCTTTGACATTACCTCTGACTTCAGAGAAGTAGATGCCAAAAAGGAGTGCCCCTAACACTGAGCTCTGAAGCACACCACTAGTGACTGCCCTTTTTGTGGCATTAGACTCCCCTATCCTAACTTCTTGTTTCCTGTCTGTAAGCCAATTGGCTTATTCCTAATTTAGTGAGCTTGTTTAAAATCCCTGAGTGGGATAATGTGCTAAATGATTTGGCCAGGTTGAGGTAGGCAGTGTGGACATCTTTCCTAATCCATTGTTTTCTTGACCTTCTTAAAGAAGTCTACTAGCTTGAGTAAGCAAGACCTGCCCTTGATGAAATCAAACTGAGTTTGATCTAATATCTGTAGGCTTCTTATGTCATCATTTACAAACAATTCAGGGGGGCTTATTAAGTCTACCAAATCCAAATTTGATGTAAAAATAACCTCCCAGGCCAAAAACAATTACAAACATTTCTGTGGTAATATCCACAACCTTAAAGGCAATACACAAAAATGTACTTAATTAAATGTTAATGGAGTCACCTGAAATGAAACAGAAGCTATAGCAAATCTACTGACTGACACATTTGGCTCCAATTTTACCTTCTCCTTCTCACACACCCCTCAAAAAATATCCACAACCAGTAACTCCTCTAACTATTAGTAGGAAATAAATCCTCAAGGCACTCTCCAAGGCCAAGAACACTGCATAGATGGCCACCAATAACCCCAGGATGCCTCTTTAATTGAATGAAACATGAACCATCGAGCCCACTAGAATAGCAATTTAACCACAGCCTCCAAGCAGGCTTCATGCTGAATGAATAGACTGCAACAGTTATCCTACTACTGTATAAAAGTGGGCCATCCACAGAGCTAGGGACTATCAACCCATAACCTGACTAGTCTAATATGTAAATCCATGGAAAGAATAATCATGGATAAATTAACATTTGTTATATTAGTAGTTATCAAGTTGAAAGGTAGCATGCTGCCTTAATGGTTAAGATATCTGCCTTACAGTTCCAGGAGCCAAGGTTTAATCCTAACCTCATGCCAGTGCCTCTGTGGAGTTTGTATGTTCTACCAATGTCAGTGCCTCTGTGGCGTTTGTATGTTCTACCCATGTCAGTGCCTCTGTGGAGTTTGTATGTTCTACCCATGTCAGTGCCTCTGTGGAGTTTGCATGTTCTACCCATGTCAGTGCCTCTGTGGAGTTTGCATGTTCTACCTATGTTTATGTGTCTTTTTTTCTCTGTGCACTCTGGCTTCCTTCCAAAGAACATGCAGGTTGACTGGCTACTATAAAATATTAATATGTATCTATATATTCATTCCATTTGCCCTTCCCCTTGTGACCAGGTCACATCTGACAGGAGTCAGAGATGGACCAGTTAACAGATGAATAATTTATGGGGTTCTAGTAGAAGACTTTTAGTATACTTACTCCATATTTGGGTACATATTTAAAGCATACACCATAGAACAAAGGATATTTATTTTGGAAGGAGGCCACCATGTAGGAGTTTGCTGGGCAAATCTGAAATTTCTGACTACAAACTGAAAATGATTCTTTGCCCTGGCATGTTGAAACCAAATACCACATAGTGTGCCTCATGATGTATGCCTGCTCTCTGGAATTTGGTATACATTTCCAAAAATCCTGGTTAAGCTCATGTTGCCAAGATGTTAAGAGAATGCTGGGCCTCAACCTGAATTCATGGCAAACCACATACCATTAAAAGGTGGAACACTGATGCAATGGTTAGCCTTGCTGTCTCACAGCATTTGGTTTACAAGTTATGCCTCCTATGTGGAATTTGCATCTCCTCCCTGTGCCCAGTAGGTTGTAGATAAAGTCTCTGTTTCCTCCCACATCTCTAAAGTATGTGATTAGTTGAACTCAGTATGTCCAAATTGCCTCTAGGTCTGTGAGCATGTGTTTTTATGATAGGCGTGCAAGTGCTTACAATATACTGGCATCCTGTCCATGATTAGTTCATCCTAATACCTGCTGTTGCCTGGAGAGCCTCTAAGTCCCCAACTCAGAAATATATAATGTCGGTACTGAGGACAGATGAATGGGCTCTCATTCTTGTCCTTGACTGACCGACAAAAGCATAAGACTATGGTTAGGACACTAACTTAGCAGACAGCAGGTATACTGCATAGGTCTGCACTATTTGTTCGCATGTGGTAGTAGGATAGGTTAGCATTTATTGGAATCAGATGCAGAAAAAGTGAAGTATTTTACAAAGGCAGACTACATTTTTCACAACACAGCCATGAGGTCCACTTATCATTACAAACTTGAAGAATGTGCGTGGTGGTCTGATGCGCATGTGAAGCCTGGGGAGGCAGCTGAGACTTAGAAAGTTTGCTTGTTTTAACATAAAGCTGCCCAGGTTTAGCTTTGGCTTCATCTGCCAATTTTGAAAGTTAGTTAGTGCATGGTCTGCATTAGTTATGGCAGTGGGCTTCATGTCAGGAAACTGAAAACCACAAAACAGAACAGGATAAGCAAGTTAGTCAGCAATTTTGCGCAAAGGTGGGTATGTCCTCCTGAACCCCTTCACTTCGCTTTCCTGTATACATACTAAATCCATAGTCACATAGGGAAATGATCAACTATTTTGTAACAGAACAGTTTGTTTTGACAAAACAAACAGCTCCATACTTCATGACAGAAGAGCTTTACTACACAGAATTTGATCAAACTCTGTAAATATGTCGTGACATGTTTACTGATGGTGGTGTTGGTAATGGACCAGGATTTGGATGTCTTAAAGCATTGTGCAGAATATCTGGTATGTGAATTCGTAGCAGAAGATGCAGTGCGAAGCAATGATCCTGCTGACCATCTGCAGAAACAAGGGCCATTATACAAAAGCACTGATACAACAATAATGCCCTGAGAGAGCCCAGGAAACTGAATTCAGTGAGGTCCATGGCAAGCAGCTGCATTAGTGTTGTGGACTACATGAGCTCCACTGTTTTGTAAGCTTAGTATTTTCCAGTAGCATATAGACAAGAATTATAAGTAAACACCAGGGTTGCCTTGCAAACTGCTTTAGTGCCATCACTTGCAAACATATTTGACTAGACCATGCATCTAGGAATGCATAGGCTTTACACATATATGATCCATTTCAAAAAGCAGTGGTAGCTGAGGAAAGAGGAGCCACAGATTGCGTGGAAGGGGACAGGGGATCATGCTGCATTATTGTGCTATATGAATACAAGCAAGAGGTGGTACTACAAAGGTAACAATGTTTCAATCATGCTGCATTATTGTGCTATATGAATACAAGCAAGAGGCGGTACTACAAAGGTAACAATGTTTCAGTCATGCAGTCTCTGTAACACCAGTCCAAATGTAGAATCCAGAACAAAGGTAACAATGTTTCAGTCATGCAGTCTCTGTAACACCAGTCCAAATGTAGAATCCAGAACAAAGGTAACAATGTTTCAGTCATGCAGTCTCTGTAACACCAGTCCAAATGTAGAATCCAGAACAAAGGTAACAATGTTTCAGTCATGCAGTCTCTGTAACACCAGTCCAAATGTAGAATCCAGAACAAAGGTAACAATGTTTCAGTCATGCAGTCTCTGTAACACCAGTCCAAATGTAGAATCCAGAATAACAGCTTGCCATTTTCCCTGTCCCATGGAAACATCACTTGCTACAAGGTATGATGAGCTCTGGGTTGATATATTCATTTGGGGGACTGCAGCCCTATTCAGCACTTTGTTACAATTTTGCTGTTAAAAATTGTATGTTCAGGATGGTGCTGGAGAGTTACTGTGGTTAGAGGTTTTGGCATTTGATCAAGCTCCTTGAGCCTGAACTAGTTGTGGTGTCTAATGGGACAATGAACCACAGCCTTCAGCTGCATGAAGTCCTGCTATAACTGGATTACAATGCTGGGTATAGTGAGGTACTCTACACTCAGCTGGGTCAGTTACTGTACATCTTCATTCCTCTGCTTCACCAGCTGTGGACAGCAATTGAAGTCCCATTTCCGATGACCTTGAGTGATCTACAGAATTTTCTATACAGACATCCCCACCTCAGGATATTACTGCAGCTGTGGAAATGCTACCTCAAGTGATTACAGAGTTAGTTGCATCCTTTTTCCTCCCAACAGCTGCATAAAACATTATGTCTGCTAATAAGAGTTCTTCTGCTTATGTTGTGCAGTAAAAAGGAAAATGTGGAAGCTGGCACGAATCACGAATAGAGGCAGACAGGAGCCTTAAGACTGAACATCTGTGAGGAAAAAGCTGAGACTCTTTACAGAAATTTTCATTCATTTAGCATTTTGTTTCCCTTTTGGTTATTGCACTTTGAGAGAACCTATTTCCTAAGACTGGATAAAGTATCTTTACAAGTTAAGTGTTGTCAGAGTCCTTCATTCATTTCACTAAGCATCATTGAAGATAATTTGCATACTTCCTAGTGGTCCAGCTGTTTCATTGTGCTGGTTCACAGGCTCACCCTACAGAGTAAATGGTGGTGGTGTGTGTGTGTGTGTGTGTGTGTGGGGGGGGTTACAACACTCCCTACTTTTGTATAATTAGGACCACTTGAACCTATACTTTCAGCAGGTGACACCCACAGCACCATGAAAAGCTTGAACATTTATGAGCAAATCACTTTTGCTTAAAGGTTTTGATATGAACCCCCACACTTGTAAACAGAATGCTATTCATCCCAAATGTTTCAGATGTGCTTTAACCTACACTATAGAATGTTAGATTTACTGTAATCACAACCACATATCCAAGAAATGCATATCCAAGAAAATGCCTTCTAAGTGCAGTGAGAAGGACATTTACCCATTGATATATTATATTAGAAAAATGCACAGCAGCCATGTATTGCAAAATAACAAAGGAAAGGCTGACTCCCCTGCAACGTATGAAGAACAGGTGCATTTATATAAGTCAAGAATTTGCTGCTGTTGGATTTTAGTTAAAATAGGCACTGTCTCATGATTCTTAAGGCTGCCTCATTTCTCTCGCTCTCTCTCTTTTGTTAATGACTGTCTGCAAGATTACTCTTTTATTTTATCATTTTAAGTCACTGCCAGAGAAGTGATATGCATGTTGTTTTCCTGAGGGTCACATAAGACCAGTGGCTGCAGTCTGCAAGTTAACTGAAGTCTAGCATGGGCAGTTAGTTTTGCAGTGAAATAAATACAGGAAAACAAACTGTAAAGCTAAGAGCTCCCAACAGCAATGTGGACAAGTACAATGGCAGTATATTAAATTAAAAGCACTGATTCATATTGAGCATGTTGGAGCTGGTAGCCATAGGAATAGCATAGTACAGCAGAAACATACAGAGTCCTAAAGCAGGTGGGAAATATGTTGCATAGAATTCTTACAAGTCTGTATCATGTATAATATGGAACCTCTATGATGTCACTCCCTCATCTTTCACTGGCATGCCATTTATTGCTGGGCAGAGGAGTTTATTCTGCCCAGTAGTGGCCTGTAGATACTGCTGTCAGTTTCTTACCTTTCACTGTTTCTGAGTACATCACACAATAGGGACATTGTAAAATACAATTAATGCATAACCTGTCCTTGTGAATAACCAGTGTGCTTCAGCCTACAGCATTGTTAGTCCCTTAGTTTTCACCTGCAGTAGCAAAGATATGTGAGGATGCTTATATTGTTCTTTTCTTGGTCCTGTTAATAAACGTAAGGACTATAGTCTGCAGAGTGTCAGAATCTGCTTTCCGTAGCTCATCTTCAAAAACATTGTTAAAAAATAACCACATTAGTATCGATCATAAAGTGTCAAAAAAGGGGTCACTTGATGAGCAATGGCCAAGTAATTTGTAACACTTTGTCAGAACTATGAGGCAGATGCTACTGTTAGTGCCCTTGCAATCTGTCCATTCAATGCAAACTCTATTGCTGCCCCTGAATTATTTATGTGCCAATATATCACAGCCCCCTTTGAGACACTTCTGCTGTCTGATCTCATTGAGTAAGTTGGAGGTGAGGAGCATTACGCTGCACAAGGAGAGTGAACAATTCAGAGCGACACAATCAGTGTGAATCTGTCCTTGCTGTAGAGTGAGACATGAGCTGTATCTTTATAAGGTTAATAATGATATTAGTAGAGTTAGCATTGCATTAGAAGGTCCCATGCCATGATGGTGTTAAAACCGTATCTACGATTACAGTGCTGTGAAGAAAGAAAGCCCCGCATGATCGGTCTTCCCAAAGTGTGTATCATTCTATTAGAATATAGTCACTTAATTTATACCCAAGCAATAAATTATGACCAAAGGTTGTGCTAATAGTTTTGCTTCTCAGACTCTTGGGAACATAGCGGTAAGAGGCTAAGAGCCACACAGCGCCAAGAGCTGATTAACCTAGACATCAGCATAACTCTGGGGAATACCTTACTTATAACTGAGGTCTGCTTTATTTCATTTTCCAACCCTAAAATCCAATAATTTAAAAAAATTGCAGACATTGATATAAAATACTTCCTTCAACAGAGGAACTATATGATTGACATGAACTGTCTCGATGACTGACACAAATAGTCACACACACATTTGTCATCCCATTACACTAGGAAATAATGATATTGTACGAAGAACTGCTGCTGATTTATGTTTACTAGGAATAATTTGATTCTGACATCTGGGTCTAAATGTTTTAATGAAAACATGTCTGTCTGTAGGTTGATGCCTCATTATAGTAATTTATTAACATATCTGCATTGTTTCATTTATTTTTATCCTTTTTTACTTTTATTATTTGCAATACATTCTGTGCATGTGCGTGTGTGTGTGTGTGTGTGTGTGTGTGTGTGTGTGTGTGTGTGTGTATGTGTATCACAGACAGAAAGTTATACTGTGCATATATTTCTTGACAGAATGGGTACATTTTATCAGAAAATGCCCATACCAGAAACTTTTTATAAACTTTAAGAAATATTTGCACAGATTATATCTGCCATAACACTTCTTCGTAGGTCTGATTAGTTTTGCATGTAGTAGAGCGGAAGTATACAACCTGTGATATTAGTATCATGAAAAAGGGTTAGCATTTTTTGAATAGTTACTAAATTAAGATATACCTGTTGTTCACAGATTCTGTTGCATTTTTGGAAAACAGAGTATATACAGGACACATTTTGTAATGGAAGCATCTAAGTAATGCTGCAGTATGCAACCTGTTACAAAGTTGTCAGTTTTATACAGATAGCAAACACATGAACCCCATTATTGTATGATTCTGTTCACTTTTATCACTGGTTCCCAGACAGAACCCAGTATGTAAGACTTCCTCTTTTTTGTTTTCAGCAGTTTGCCTATAGATTCAGGATGTAGAATTCTGTGTGGAGTCTGCATGTACTCCCTGTGATCGTGTGGGTTTCTTCCAGGTGCTCCAGTTTCCTCCCACATTCCAAAGACATGCAGTAGATGGATTGGACACTAAACTGGCTGTAAGTGCGAGTAAGTGGTACAGATGAACTACTGCGGCAGGGCTAGCTACCCAGCAGTATAAACCTTAACTCAAATAATTATCACTGTTGAAGTGACATCCCCGACCCAATGGGAAAAAGGGGTTGAGGATGGATGGACAGATGTGGAATTTATTAATACAGGATTTTTCTGAGCTCAGTAGACAAAATGTACTTCCTTTAGTATTCTTGGCACACAGCAGCAACACATTTTTTGAAATGAGCATACTGAGTCAATGTAGCAATTATCTCATGTTTACTGACAGCCACCTAGTACTTAAACCAGCAGGCATAATGTGTGAGAGACATAGTTATGCAATGCTATTGGAGGCAAAGCTCTCACATAAAGGCACAACAAATAACAAGTAGGTTGTCATTACCACACAATACCACCCTAAACAAAGAATAAGCATCTCAGACCAGACACATAGAGGTTGATATGCTGAGGCTTTTAAAAAGTTACCTACCTAAATCACCAAATGCATGATAACAGACCTTGGGACCCAGGTGGACAGTAATCTCTCCTTTGATAGTCACATTGCCACAGTAGTCAGGAAGTCTTTCTACGTGGCACACCTCATCATAAAAGGGTTCTCATCCAGGAAAAAAGAGGTCATTGTTTCCCTCTACTCGACACTCATTAGACCCATTATAGAGTACAATGCCTCTTTTGGAATGTACCCCATAAGACATCTGCAGCAGCTGGAAAGGCCACAGAAGTACCTCACAAAGAGGATTACTGGCCTCAAACAAATGCCCTACACTGACCGCCTCAAAAAACTCCAGCTTTATTCCGTAGCATATCATCTACTCCGAGGTGATCTCTACTTAACATATAAAGCTATGTCAAACCCAGAGCTGTTGGACATGCTACACCTAAAGAAATCCCAATCCCTCCAAGATACATGCTCTAGGGACCTAAACCTTGTCACCACAATAAACAGGACACACTGGAGGGATAGATTCCTGTCACAGAGACTTCCTATACTCTGGAACAAGCTACCCATCTATGTCAAGCACAGTTCTTCATTAGCACTCTTCAAGAAAAATCTTGATGAGTGGATGGGAAATAGGAAATACACCCCAGGGATCACTTCTGTGTCTCTGCTGGACAGTGGCACAGGAAAATAACTTTCTTGGGTGGCGTAAGCTATGGTACCTTGCTGGCTAGGCTTAAGTAGGCCCTTGGGCCGATAGCCTAGTACCTACCTATGAACCTATGAACCTATGGCCTCCTAAGAGTAACCTATGAAGTAAGTACCCTGAATAACGTCACAAACACACAACAAAGGCAGCACTCACCATGAAACATGCATCTAAGAGTCACAAAAGCACGCTATCATTGCAGAGTTTCAGTGACTATCATATATTGAGGCCCACTACATTAGACAAAGGCACTAAAGTGGGCAGTATATCCATATTCTTAAAAAAATTATCTCAAGACTTGCTAGACAAGATAACAACCTTGAATTCCTTTGTGTTACATTTACTATTAACAAACTCATTCATCATATCATAACTAACTACAGGATGCCCTCTATGTCCCCCTCAGCCCAAACTTCTTAAGCTAATCACCACATCAACTACCCCTCCATAAAAATGAGAGACTTATGCATCTTCAAGCATGTATGCCAGAAATGTCTGGATTTCATCAGTACTAGTACCTACCTATGAACCTATATGATTGGATGGGAAATAGGAAATTCACCCCGGGGATCACTTCTGTGGCTCTGCTCGACAGGGGCACAGGAAAATAATTTTCTTGGGTGGCGAAAGCCAGGGTACATTTTTTGGCTAGGCTTATATAGGCCCTAGGGCCAATAGCCTAGTACCTACCTATGAACCTATGAACCTATGAGCAAACTCTCTGGACTTAACCAATGTGGGGCAGCTTTGCTTTTCACCAGCTGTAACTTCTTCCATGGACAAAGTAGATCACAAATCAGTCGCATTCACCAAGAGACTGCAGACTGAAGCAACTTCCAATATTTTGGTATGTAGAGAAAATGCGATGGCTAAACTACTAGAACTGAGTGATGAGATGGGTAAATTCAGAAGTCCCTTCCATCTTAACAACCCCACTGCTTAAGTGAAATCCTACACTGCTGAATACTATAAGAAAAATAAAAACTAATTGCACACATAAATAAATGTAATTCTCAAGATGCAAAAAACACTGTTGCTAAACTAAATAAGGAACTCTGGTCCCTGATCAAATCAATTAAAGCCAGATAGGAGTTAAAAATAACCATTCAGATGAGGGATAACCACAGTCTTCTTTAACTATGTTAGATCAGAAATTATGCTCAGCATTTTGAAGAGCTAAAAGCAAATATCACATACTGAGACCCAGTGACCAGTGTACATTGCTAATCTAATAATAGGCAAATTTAGTTCAAACTTTACCCCCCACCAGTATTCTCAGATCACATACCTGTATTTACACCTCCAATCTCCTAAGATCAGGTCCCTAAGGTGCTATCTAAGGCTAAGAACACTACTTCTATGGGGATGGACAACACACCAGGTGCCTACTGGTTAGTCTGAAACATGACTTGTCAGACCTCTACAGAGGCTCTTCAATATCTGCCTCAAAACCTTCTTGTCACATGAACAGAGGACAGCAACAGCTATCCCTTTGCACTAAAATGAGGCTTCAACAGACCCAGGCAGTTATAGACCCATACGCCTGACCAGCCTCATCTGCAAAGCTATGGAAAAGATCATCATGGAATTAAAAAAATAAGGATAAAGGTAACCTGCAGACTCTCGACCAAAGCCAGCTCAGATTTGCCTCCCTATTTAACCTGGTTGACTTCTTCAAAAAAGATAATGTAACAATGGATGAGGGCAAATCAGTACATACCACATATCTAGTCCATCCAGAGGTATTCAACACCGTCCTACTCTCAGGCATTGTAGATAAACTGTCACAGGTAAATTTAAATCCATATGTACCTCATTGGATAGCAAATGGGTGTACAAATAGAACCCAGGAAATAAAGTTTGGTGGCTATACCTCCTGCAAAAGCCTGTCACTAGTGGTGTTCCCTAGGGTCCAGTCCTTGGGCCACGTCTCTTTGGCATTTACTTCATGAAGGTCAAAGCTACTTTAGGGTTTGTGGCTGACCAGATTTGTAGATGACTGCAAACTTCCTGCAATCATATATTCTCCAGAGTACATCATGATTCTCCAAGAGGGTCTGCCCCAAACAACTAGCTGGTGTCAAAACCACAGACTAAAACTACATGCCAAAAATGTATAATCATATCCTTTGGCAAGCTTGACTCCCCTTGTTACTATTACAATGACACACCCCTGAAAACTGATCCTGTAGTCAGGGATTTAGGAACCTGTGTTGACAATGAACTGTCCTTTGATCATCATGCTATCTACCATAGTAAAGAAATTGGTGTTCATTGTACACTTTATATCCAGATCCATAGGAGCAAAACACAAAAGTCTATTCTAATCCAGCTGGTATGTCTAGCTTCAAGAGCAAACCAAGTACCATTTCTGTGTCCCTCAACTCCAAGATGAGCAAAAAAAAAAAAACAAAAACAAACTCCTGTGCTTTGGTGCTACAATCCTCACCACCAAAGTACGATATTTAGATAATGATTTTTGTATTGGTATTCAGAAATGCCTGGACAGAAATTAATACCTGTATTGCACAACCAATCGATTAGCATTTCCTGATCATGCCCTTAACACCTTGCTCCCAGGGTGACCACCCTCTTCGTCACACCCTAGCTATGCCTTTGCTTATATCTAAAGGGATGGCACCCAGTTCCAGGGATGTAATCATTCCACTGTACATGGCAGTCATTAGGCTGATCATTGGGTATAATGCTCCTTTCAGTATGCATGTGGACAAACACTTGTCACAACTGGAATGACTACAATGATTCATTACTAAGAAAGTCAAAGGCCTTAATCATAAGAACATCATGACCATCTCAAAGCCTTGTCCCTCTACCTGGTATTATACAGGATACTGAGAAGTGACCTCAACCTCAGCCAAGCCTATCCTGTCAGACCTATTACTCATTTGCAAGTCCAGTGGTGGCATAAATACCTGCTCAGGGGATCACAGTCTCTTCTGCAACATAAATGGAACATGTTGGAGAGAGAGGTATGTATCACAGAGAATTTGGTTTCTGTACAACCATCATCCACTCCACATAAACCAAAGTACTTTGCTTACTCTATTCAAATATAATTTTGATGAATGGATGGACAAATGCAAATTCACTACAGATTTAGCACCCTTATCCCTAATGGATAGGGGCAACATGAAAATGCCCCTAAATATCCTTGTTCTGCCCATCTGTGGGTTATTTGTAGGCAAAATGTAAGGATAATCTCCATAAGATCTTCACAGATCAATAACCTATGAACCTATGAAATACCTTCCAAAATCCACAAACTATATTATCAAACTGTTGGGGAAGGCATTTTAGATAAAAAGAGTAAAACAGAAGGAGAATTGCCAGCAACTGGCCAGTAGTTGTAATAAAAGTCAGGAGCAGCAGCTATTGTTTCTGACTTGTTTATGTAGTTAAGGTGGAAAGGAGCAGGATATGAGAATGACTTATTTAACTTTTTTTTCATTTTTATGCAAAAGCATATTTTCTGATTTCATTTGAAAGTTTGATTACTGAGTACATCTAACATCAATTTTTTGTGATGATCAGTTTTGTGGCTAAATGAGTCCAGTAACTAGACTCAATAACTAATGTTCAAGATAATACTAGAGTATTGCAGTAATAAAAACTAAAGAAATCACTGTATTTCTAACACCTTTGTTAACTGGATAAGTGCATACATCCAAAATGGACCATTTTTCAAGAGTCTTGACCTCTGGCAAAAGTTCAGAGAAAACAAATTATACCATTGAAAGGCATATCAGTGGTAAAGCAGAGGATGTTTCAAGATCACTAATACAACAGAAAAGAATAACTTATAGATTTATTTTTTTAAGATTTTTATTGGTTGTAACATAAAAAGTTACAAATAAAAAAACAGATAAGCAAACTTACATATTTGGAATAAATTTCAAGGTACAATTCATAAGACTGTTTGCAGTTTTATATAAAATTATAATGTAACTCCCTACTCTGGGCCAGTAATCATGGAAGCTCAATCCTCACCACTGACAATGATGAGGGATATTCACTTGGGACAAAAATAGATACATGTAGTATTTCCAGATGCAGCTGTCTGCACCAAGCACAATTTCCCTTCAGAGCACACAGGGAACACACTCAGTCCTGGGGCTGGATTTCCATCTCTCTCTCTCTCTCTCTCTCTCTCTCTCTCTATCTCTCTCTAGGTCCCAAATAAAACTCCTCACTGACACAGCTTTAGAGCTGAGTCCTTAGCCAAGTGTTCCAAACCAAGTCATCCACCGCCCTCTCTGTAAAACCAGTGTTCTGTGTCTCTGCTCCATGAAGCTGACACACACACTTTTTGAGATTTGATTTTCACATGCACACGCACACCTGGGAAAGGCTGGCACAGATTTACAAGCTATGCCCCCTTTGCCCAGACTTTAAGGTACTTACTCCCACCAGAACACACCAAAGCCAGCTACTCTAATGATCTTATGAGGGTACCCAATTATACTGAGTAAAATTAATACCAATACAAATGGTAGTATTTTGATGAAATGCAAGGCATACAGGAGCGGCCACATTGTCACCAAATAAATATAAGTACTCTCAAAGGTTAAAATATTCCCTGAAAAGACCAGCCACACTGAAAGTTTAAATATATTTAATAATAGATAATAAAACAACATGAAAATACTGAATATATATTTACAATAAACACCAGAGTTTCAGACACAGGAAATATTAAAAATAACACAGACGGATAGACTGACACAGATACAGAAAAACAGTACTTAACTAATCTCACTATATTTTCCTGACAGATCTAAATAATTACTATTCCCTGTTGGTTACTTACTGAAGCAAGGCAATATGATGTAGGTGAGGGGTCCTTCTTTGTCAGGTTTCACAAACAAAATGCGCTGAGACTTCTTTCTTATTTAGTATTAAAATATTATTTCAGTGCTGGATTACAGACATCACACACATCTGGTCATCTGACTTCTGGATCCCACATTACCTCCTTTTACTAGAAACTGAACCAGAATTTAGCACACGTGTGTTACCGTACACACAGATATAACTTTGCTGAGATGTGTTATAGCAGCTAGAAGCTGTAAAACCATTTCAAAAGCTTTCAACCTTCCAGGGTAGCAATTAGTTCACACCTAAGGACAATACAATATGGTTCCCAGTCCTTGTTTTCACAGATATTTTGTTTCTGGCTGCAGTCAGAACTGTAAAATACAATCTTTATGGCCTAAACCAAGTAACTTAATTTCAGACTATTTTTCAGAGTTAGATGGACAGAGATTAACCTCCTCTCTTCCAGTATCCTGTGTTACAATATATTCATTTCAACAGTTACAATACAATCTGACATAAAGAAGTATTTCGTTTCTGTCCAGCAGGACTCAGTGTTGGCACATTTTTAACACAAGCAGCTTTGCATATACATTTTCAACACAAGCATCTGTACAAATCAGTTTGATATACAAATGACATATAATTCTTTACAAAACTCCAGCTAGCTATGCTGAAATATGTTACATATCCACTGCCCTACTTCTCCTGGCATAGCTGGCAATACGTCACATCACCACATCTCTCCTCCCTTTGAAGACTCAAGCTAGTTTTTTCAAGTGACCTTGGAGAAAGGTAGCTTGAGGGAAATGAAGCTGTCTGGGAATACATTAATCTATTCCCTGTATTGAGAGTCCATCTGCATTAGCATTTCTGACCCTACTACAGTGCTGCACTGTCATGTCATATGTCTACAACCCTAGGTTCCAACTTAATAACTTGGCATTTTGCTAGCTGGCTCACTGTAGTCATAGATCCCTCTCACACTCCTCCTGCCATCCATCCCAAATACTCAGCACAAGGGCCTCCCTATCATGGTAAGGCTTCATCATGTTAACATGATACAATTTCTGCCCCTGCCTCCTGCCTAGCAGTTCTACCATGTAGTTAACATCACTGACCTTCCTTACCATTTTGAAGGGTCCTTCCCAAGCTGCCTGCAGCTTATTATGCCTGACAGGAATGCAAACCATAACCTGCTGTCCCACAGCATACTCTCAAGCATGAGCATTTTGTCATACCAGAACTTTTTCTGCTGTCAGGCACCTGCCAGGTTCTCCTGGGCCAAGCCCATGAGTTCCCTGAGCCTCGTCCTGAGGTTTAGGACATATGCCATAACAGACTCCTTGTGAGATTCACACTCACCTTCTCACTCATCATGAATTAAATCTAGAGGTCCCCTCACTCTATGCCCATACAACAACTCAAAGGGTGAAAAACCTGCGGATTCCTGGGGAACCTCTCTGTAAGCAAACAACAAATGGGGCAAGTATTTGTCACACTCCCTCTTAAACTGGTCTGCAAATGCCCATAGCATGGATTTTATTGTAGAATTTAACCTCTCAACAAAACTATTAGTCTTGGGATGGTAGGGGGTGGTCTTTAGGTGCTTCACCCCACACTACTTCTACAGACAAGCCAGCAGGTCTGAAATGAAATTGGAACCTCTGTCAGTCAGTACTTCTTTTGGGAAACCTATCCTGCTGAAAATCTCTAACAAAGAATTTTCTACCCTTTCTGCCTCAGTGGAAGACAAAGGCATTGCCTCAGGGTATCTTGTAGCATAATCTACTACCACTAGGATATACCTTTTCCCTGTAGAACTTGGGGTACTCAGAGGCCCCACAATTTCCATAGCTACCCTCTGAAATGGCTACTAAGTCACAGGCAAAGGCATTAAAGGAGCTCTCACCTTGTCTCCTGCCTTGCCTACCTTTTGGCACTGCTCATAGGTCTTGCAATACCCTGTTACATCTCTGGAAATTCCAGGCCAATAGAAGTTCTGCATAATACGTCTTTTTGCATGTTTTATACCCATATGACTTGTAAAGGGAATATCATGGGCTATGGCTAGATGTGCCAGATGGTAGGCTCTAGGCACTACCAACTACTGTATCCTCTCACCTTCTAACCCTCCCTCAGGGGTCCACTCTCTATACAGTAACCCTTTGTCCCAGTATACAGATTCCCCCTTCCCTTGAGAATCAGATACCTGACTGCTACCTTTCTCAGGCCTTGTAATGTAGGGTTTGAAAGCTAAGCTTATCTCAACTCTCTTTTTGTAACCCTTCCCAGTTCTCCTTCAAGCCTGGGTACTACTATTCACCTCTTCACTTGCAGTCACTCTGTCTAAGGGACCATCAGTCCCCACAAGCAGCTGTGGCTCACCTCCAGTCTCACTGCTACAGATTAGCTCCCTCCCTGAAGTAACCACCTCACTAGTCCTGGCTACAAGCATGTGGACTGACTGAGTCTCACCAAGTCTACCAGACCCACATATTTGTCTGCAAGCCTGACTGCATGTAACTGCATGAGCACATGGTACTGCATTATCAAAATCATTCCCTATTAGGACATGTGCATTGTTATCCTCAAACACATCTACTTGCTGGCTTCCTTTTCCACCCTCCCAGGCAAGGTCAACTCTAGCCAAAGATATTTGGAATGGGGACCCTCCTAAAGCTCTGACTGGAGTAGACTGCCCACGCATGTAGTGCTCCTCTGTAACCATTGCAGGCTTCACAATGGTTATGTCAGAGGTTGTGTCTTTCTTAGCAATGGCCTCTTTGCCATTCACTACGATAGGATATAACCTCTGGTGGTAGTGTGGTACCCTTGTTGTCTTGAGACAACCTACTGTTGGCATTTTGTCCTTCCAACTTACCGTCTCCCTCAACTTTTATTCCCCACCTGGCCTCCATGGATATCTATATGCCACATGGCCCTAGTAGTTGCATTCAAAACAGTTAATCCTAGGTCTTGGACATGTACCTGGACTAGTGGTTTCCCCTGCTGCTGTCAGATTCTGTTGGGGCAGTCTGGGCTGCCCACCATGTGCTTCTTTAGACCCATGAGCAGCAGTGAGTGTCCATTTCGTGTGCAGTGATGCCCTGCATGGTAGGTATATGTCTCTCTTCTTCCCCAACTCATCTGAAGTAGCACATTGTCAATCAGCTAACCTGAACCTCATATCCTCAGGCAAAGTGCTAAGGGCTTGTTTCCTCACCAAAATTTCTGCCAGCCCTTCAAAAGTGGTAGACTGACACCCACTCACCCAAATATGAAAATAAGTGCTTAGCTCAGCAACATATTCACACATACTTTCATCTGCCTTGCATCTATGCTCACAAAATGTTTTTCTATAAGCTCCAGGTGTTAGCTTAAAAAGTTCTAGCAAACAATTCTTAACAGCAGTATAATCAAAAAATTCACAATCAGATAATTTAGACAGCACAGTTACGGCTTTACCATGGAGTAAGGTGGTCAGGAACCGTACCCAGAGTCCTTGGTCAACATCATACTTTTTACATCCTCTCAAACATATGAATGAAACTATCAAAATGATCCCCCTCTGTGAAGTGTGGAAGAAATGTACTGACCTTTCATGCTTCTGGGGTTCGGTTACTCCCTTCTCATTACCTCCATGACTCTGGGGAAGAGTCAGCATTTCCTTTTCATGCTGCCTCTGCCTCTCCCTCTCCTCAGCTTCCAGGCATAGCAGTTTCTCATTCTCCTCAGCCTGTAGATGTCTCAGTCTCTCTGCTGCTTCTGTTTCCAAAAGCCTGGCTTCCAACTCAAATCTCTGTAGCTCCAGATGGATTTTTAAGTCCCCTGCTGAAAGAATGAGCTGTCCATTCTCTGAGTGTTGTACATCCCCACGGCCAGTCTGATCATCCTCCTGGTTGCTATTCTCTGATGCAGCTGTGACCAAAGCTGCAATTGTGTCTACTTTAGTAAGATTTCCATGCACCAGTCTATTAGCCTAGCACATCTCAGCCCACTGGCTCCTTGTCAGCTTACCATACTCCTCTGCTGACATGCTTGCCTGCTCTCCCTGACTAACTAAGCTAACAAAAGAAATAAAACAATTGTGATCTGAACTCTGTATACAAGCTACAGGAATTCACTATCCACACCACTACAAGCCAATTAGTATGTGATGTGGCTAACTCACCACTATCAAACAATTAATATCTGATGTGGATATCCCACCACTGCCAAACAATTAATATGTGGTGTGGATATCCCACTTTTACCAGCCATTTAATATGTGATGTCCGTGCACTGGCCCAGTAATCAAGGAGCCTCAATCCTCACCACTTGCACCAGTAAGGGGCATGCACATTGGGGAGATAACAAGTACACACACAGTAAAGTACAATTTCCCTTAAGAGCACACAGAGATCACAATCTGTATGGGGCTGGTTTCTCCCTTTCTCTCCAGATCCCCAATAAGACTCTCCACTGGCACAGCTATAGGGTACAGATTTCAGCCTAGTGGTCAAGCTAAAACCTCCAGCACCCTTTCTGTCTAACCAGTGCTTCGTGTCCCTGCCCAAGTAGCTGACACACACACACACACACACACACACACACACACACACACACACACACACACACACACACACACACACACACACACACACACACGCACACACACACACACACACTTTAAGATTTGATTTATATATAAACACACAGACATTCCTGGGGAAGGCTGGCACAGGTTCTACAGCTGTGCCCCCTTTCTGTCCAGACTATAAGGTAGCACCAACTGCCATCAACCACTAATATTAGCTACTATAATACCCCTCCCAAAGGGTGACTAATTTCATTGTGTAATGTTACTATTATCTAAATAGTGTGATTGAGCAGCAAGACTGTTGGAGTGGCTTTGTACAGTATCACCAAACATGTGCAAGTACTCTAGACCTTAAATTGTCTCAACACAAAATAGCCACAGTTGAATGGTCTAAAAACATTTAATAATAAATAATAAAAAAAAAAACAAGACAAATCTCATCAATTCAACACAGTGCTAACGAAGAGTTTAGAAATCACAGGAACTTTAAAACAATATTGTAGGATAGTCTGACATAAATATAAAAAAACAGGTAGACTAATCTAGCTGAATTCCTATCTAATTCTAAGAGAAACTATGTCCTAAATAAGTTTACTTACAAGGCAAAGTGCTGGTGAGTTGTTGCCAGCTTCAGACAAAATCCAAAATGCTCAATCTTCCTCTCTGAGAACGTCTTAAATTGATTATACCCAGTACTGCTGAGTCATTTCACATTAAATAATTTTTATCACTTCTCCTTTAGTTCCCAGGCTAACAGAAACTCAGAATTTACATTTCTTTGTAAGCTTCACCTGGCCAGGAAGCCATAGCAATACAAGACACTTTTACATGTAAAATCCAGCAATTATCTCTGTCTTAATAATAATAGAAAGAGTTTGCTAGCCCTGGCATCCTGTCTCCAAGCTTGAGATCAAACACAGTTGTAATTCTTTACTTAACAGCTTTCTTCCAGCAGGGTGCACTGCTGTTACATTTTTGAAGTTCATCATATAACACGGTTTTCTTACATTTAGTTTTCTTTACATTTGCAAAACAAGCCTGTGGATTATATTAATATTTACAATGACATAGACTTATCTATAAAATTCTATCTGGCTGGGCTGGTAGCTTTCACAATGTATAAAACATGAAGTCCTTCATACATGTGATGCAGCACCATTGTTATATTGGACTTGCACCATTGTTATATTTTAATATGCCTGAAATTGCTAATCTTTTTGGCCAGAACTTTTTTTCTTTTGATTTGCTTTGCCAATTTATTATTTCAGTTTATTTATCATGGGTTTCCAAGGAGCAAATTGTAAATTTAGGCTAAGTTTCTTTAAACCAGTTTCTTATTATTTTTCTTACTGTGGCTAATACTGTCCAAAAAGAGAGTAATTATTAGCATTTACATTTGCTGGTATTGGAATAGCATATACAATGATATTTTTGAAAGTTTTATGCTTTGCCAAATGCTTGTGTTAGCTCCAAGTAATTTCCACGTTTAATACATTAAACAAAAGTATGTTCCTAATCTGCATTTACATTTTCTTCAGATCTCCAGCATGTACAACTGATAGTATTTTATTTATTTTTGTGTGTCTAGCTATTTAACTTAGAAATTTACAGTAAAAGTTAAATACAACAGTAAAGCAAAGACAGTAGTTATACTTAGCTAGCAATAGCACAACAAGGCGCTAGAATCCGCCACATAACACAAGCACTCGGGTCACTCCACGGCAAGTACAAATATGACACAGTCATTGTCCATGCTGGTGTGAACGACCTGAGATGTACCTCCCTGGACTACATGAAAAGAGACATAGAGGAGCTCTCTGATTATGTAGCCCAGGCAGGTATGACCCTAACCCTGAGCAGTATCCTTCCTTCACCAAGAATGATGCCACAATATAGAGACAAGATGATCAGCTTTAACAATTGGCTTAATGTCTGGTGTCATTCAAAGGGGATCCAGTGTCTGTCTGCCTGGGATGACATGCTTGACAAGCCACGCTGCTTCGCAAGGGATGGCTTGCACCTGTCACCCTGGGATTCCGGATATTGGCTAAGGCTCTTGCCACCCCATAGTGCCTTTTTAGGCAAGGCTCAAATTCTAAACCTACCACCCTAGAAAACAAAAATGGGAAGAAACTGAGGGTAATGCTGCTCAATGCCAGAAGTCTAAATCTCAAAATGCACGCACTCGAGGCCCTTCTCAGTATGGAGAACATCGATGTCTGTGCTGTAACTGAAACCTGGTTCAAGGCTCCTGAGAGCACCCGGCACTATTAGGTTTTACCTCATATCATGCGTTCCGCCCCAAAACCCGGACCACACCACAAAAGGAGGGGTGTATCCATATTCATAAAGGATACCCACACCTCCAGGTTGGTGGCAACGCACGAAGCTTCGGAAACCATCCAGGTGCAACTAACCATAGGCAAAACTGCTCTACAAATTGTAGCATGCTACAGGCCACCCTCTCAAACTCAGGAACCCCACACAGCCTTCCTGAAGACACTGGAGGGTATAAATGTATCTCCAAACACCATCATATTGGGTGACTTCAACTACCCGAATATAGACTGGGAACATTACTCAAGCCCTAACTTTCTAGCCCAACGGTTCCTGGAGTTCATAAATTCAAATGCCATGGAACAGCTAGTCACTGTTCCCACGAGAGGAGAAAATATACTAGATCTCATTGTCACAAACATGGGGACAAAATGCTCCACACCGGAAGTATATCCCTCATTGGTGAGATCTGATCCTAAACTAATCTCACTGGAAATCCACATCCCGCCCCCACCCCAAACAAAAAAAACCATAGTGAAGAACTTCTCTAAAGCAAACTTCACACTACTCAAAACTGGTGTGGTATCCTTCAAGGCCCCTGAGCCAGAGGAAACCACAACCCAAGCTGCGGAAGCCCTTACAAATGCCTTCTATGAACACCTCCAGGACTGCATGGATCAGGCAATCCCAAATAAAACCAAGACTCTTTCCACAAAGGGCAAACGTCCAGTCTGGTGGACCCCAGCCATTAACAAACTTTACAATAAGAGGAGAAAGCTATTACATGATAGAACAAAATCCATAAAAGGGAAGTCACCCTGATCATTATTAGTAAAAATTACGAGCACTCATAAAATCAACTAAGGCCAATTTTGAGAGAAAATTGCCATGGATTCAAAGGACAATCATAAGGCCTTTTTCAGCTATGTTAGGAACCTGGGTGGAAACTCCCAGATATGCTCAGAATTAGTCCAAAATGATACAAAAATCACTGAACCCACAGACATTGCCAACATACTGGCAGACAGGTTCAGTGCAAACTTCACCCTCTCCCCTAAAGGAGAGATAACTATCCCAGCCGAGTGTAGCCTCCCGGACATCTCAAATGCGCAGGTGAAAGCTGCTCTCTCTAAAGCTAAAAACACAGCATCAATGGGACCGGATGGTGTCCCCGGCTGTGTGCTACACGAGCTAAATGAGGAATTAACCCGCACATAAGGCAGCTGTTTAATCTCAGCCTTACCACAGGATACGTGCCCAAGGAGTGGCGACGGCAACTGTGGTCCCACTCCACAAAGGCGGCGCCTCACGGACCCTGGTAATTACCGCCCCATAAGCTTAACAAGTCTAGTCTGCAAAGCTATGGAGAGGATCATAATGGAGCTCATAAACAAAGATATAGGGACTTGCAGACATTGGACCCGACCCAGTTTGGCTTTGTCAAGGGAAGATCATGCCTTTTGAACTTGGTCGACTTCTTCAAACAGTCACCAAGGCCATTGATGAGGAAAGGCAGTCCATACAGCCTACCTTGACCTTGCAAAGGCTTTCGACACAATACCCCACTCGGGTATTGTAGAAAAACTTACCAGCTTAAATGTAAACCCATATGTCACAAGATGGGTTGCAAACTGGCTTAAGGACAGAACCCACAGGGTTAGAGTTGCTGGCGCTGTGTCAGACTCCAAGCCGGTCACAAGTGGTGTCCCACAGGGCTCGGTCCTTGGCCCCTA